>NW_027672372.1:0-82000 GCF_964165515.1 Mesoplodon bidens | reverse complement strand
TGGAGTGGACCTTCCAGTTTGTATCTGAGCCCTCAAATGATCAGAATGTCTGGCGAAGCGGCCCGGGAATTCAGTGATTCTGACATGGGGCCAGAATTAGGACCTGTCGTCCCAAAGAGCCCCAGCTCAAACACCCCTTCTGTAAGGAGAGAGGGGAGGAGTGTATTGAAAGCATGTGCTCTAACTGGGAAGCTCATAGCCTGCTGAGGGAGTGTAGAGGGTGCCTGCACTTTGGAAAAATGTTTGGCAGAATCTCATAAAGCCGGATGTATGTGTGACCCAGAAATTCTACTCCTAGATATATACCCAAAAGATATGTGCACATGTGCATACCAAAAGGCATACACAACGGCCCCCAAATATCCCTGGTGTTCACACCTCTGTGTCCCCTCCCCTTGAGAGTAGGCAGGACTGTACCTTATTTCTAATCAGTAGATGCTGCAAAGGTGATGGGCATGTCATTTCTGTGATTATGTTACAGAAGATTGTAACTTCCATCTTGCCTGGAGACTCTCTCTATGGACTCTCACTGGCTTTGATGAAGCAAGCCACCTTATGGAGAGGCCCACATGGCAAGAAACAGTGCAAGATCTCCGGCTAACAGCCAGCAAGGCGGTGAGGCCCTCAGACTAACAACCCTCTGGGAACTGTATCCTGCCAACCACCACATGAACTGGAAAGAGGATCCTTCCCCAGCTGAGCCTCAGATGAGACCCCAGCCCTGGCCACCTCCCTCATTGCAGCCTGGGAGAGACCCTGAGCAGAGAACCCAGCTAAGCAGTGCCCGGATTCGTGACCCACAGAAACTGTGACATAAGTGTGTGTTTTTGGGATCCGTTAAGTTTGCCGTAATTTGTTCTGCAGGAATAGATAACAGAGTGTAATGCAATGCAGCAGTGAGAATGAATGAACCACAGCTACATCAGACAACGTGGTCGAACCTCACATAGTTGAGTGAAAGAAACCAGGCAGCAAATGGAATCTGTAAGATTCCATTTCCATGAAGTTCAAAACCAAGCAGAATTAATCTATGATTGGAAGTCAGACAAGCGGGAGGGGGTAACAAGAATGAGCACAGGGAGTCTTCTCGGAGGGGCGGGGGTGGGTGGTGATGTTCTGCTTCTTGTTCTGGGTTCTGGTTAGGGTGGGTGCATACACTTTGTGAAAATTCTTCAAGTGTACACTTATCAGTTGTGCTCTTTTCGAGATGTATATTATGTTTTGAAAACAAAACTTTACAAAAAAGAAAATATGCTGGAGTCCAACAGCTAGGGTTCGAATCTTGGACCTATCACTTACAAGATTTGTAACTGGGCAAGTTACTTGACTTTTCTGAGCCCGCTTCTGTGAAATGGGCTGGGCCAAGAATTAAATAAAACAGTGCATGGCATAGCGGCTGGTACCTAACAAGCCTCAGTAAATATTAGCTAGTTTGGTTAACCTCATTCATAGTGGTTCATTGTTAATCCCCCCCAAAAAAGTAGTGGAGGTTGATTTGCCTGGATGCCTGAAAGTCGAATATATGGAGTTGTCTTGCACATGCCACGCCACAGAGACCAGTTGGATTCTCAGAATCCCTCTAGCAGCGATCAGGGGAGCTCAGCCTGCCTCTGACACCAACACCCAGAAATGTCCCTGGGCAACAAGCAAGATGATATGCGAGTGTTCTGAGGTCAAGTTTGCTCTGGGTTGGGACTGAGACGATGCAAATCAAAGCTCTCCCCAGGATGGCTGTGATCGGGTTGAGATGGTGCTGTCCTCCCACATCATCAAGAAAGCAACAAAAACAAGCAAACAGACAGACAGCAACGCGGACATTCACAGAAGGAGTCTGTGGTACCGGGCACAGTTTACTACTTCACACATATTAACCCATTTGGTCTTTACAGTCAATGCTGTTATTACCTCCATTTTACAGGTGAGAGAAGTGAGGTACAGACAGAATAAAACAAACAAACAAACGAAACCAGGCCGATCAGAGGTGGGATCAGCACCCTTCATCTGCAGTTTTCAAACAGAACATACAGACTGACCTCCCTGGCGAAGCTTTTTTTCTGTTTTTTTGTTTGTTTGTTTTAGAGAGAGTGGTTTTTTGTTTTTGTTTTAATTTTTTTAAATTAATTAATTAATTAATTTTTGGCTGTGTTGGGTCTTCGTTTCTGTGCGAGGGCTTTCTCCAGGTGTGGCAAGCGGGGGTCACTCTTCATCGCGGTGCACAGGCCTCTCACTATCGCGGCTTCTCTTGTTGCAGAGCACAAGCTCCAGACGTGCAGGCTCAGTAGCTGTGGCTCACGGGACTAGTTGCTCCGCAGCATGTGGGATCCTCCAAGACAAGGGCTCGAACCCACGTCCCCTGCATTGGCAGGCAGATTCTCAACCACTGTGCCACCAGGGAAGCCCCCTGGCAGATCTCTGATTTGCAAGAGATGAGCATCCCAACCAGCCTTGTCTCTATCTGAGAAAACACCTGGGTGACTTCTCATTTTCTGACAGGGGAAGGGGGTGAGCACGGCCACAGAAGGCCTCAGTGACCAGCTGTGATTTTGTGGTTTGAATTTATTTTTGTGAACCTGTGTGTGTGTGTGTTTGTGTGTATAAAAACCTGCATTTCCTTAGCCCATAGCGTCAGGTTATGAATGGACTGTGGAGCCTCCAATGGCCCTTTGCTCTCCCATCTGTCACCTACTCAACAGCTTAGCTACTTCCTGATCCTTGAGCACTCTTTCTCTCTTTTACTCTCCCTTTCTCCTGTTCCAGCTCTTTCCCTGGCTCTCTCTTACCCCTTAAAGGCTGGGCAAGCTCCCTACCTCTTCCAGGCAGGAGGCCAGCATTCATTTCTTGTTGGAATGCAGGGGACAACAAGCAGATCTGGGGAGGGGGCACAGTGGATGGGCTCTCCCAGTCAAGGACAGCCCAGGGAAGGTAACTGTGGCCGAATGAGGTTTTATGGGGCAGAGGTCCTGCAGGAAAGAAGCCCAGTGGGTGGCAGGAGAGGTCCCTGGCAAGCCCCAGCTACCCCCTCCTGGCCTCAGCTCCCTCCCCCTCTTGCTGCAGGCACTGCCCAAACTTCAGGACAGCCGGAAGCCCAGATTGTTCAGGGCTGAGGGAAAGCAGGTGGTGAGCATGGGTGTCTCGTGGCTGTGACACCTGTCACCTGTGGTCCCCGGGGAAAATACCGTCCCATCACAGTCATCTAGATTCAAATCCTGTTCTGGCTGTGTCACCTTGGTCACATACCTCCATGTCTCTTGAGCCCTATTTTCCTGTTCAAGTGGGAGTGACGTGATAGAAATAACACCCGTCACGACACTTTTGAGCGCTTCTCTGCAGAGCTCCGAGGTCCAGGTGTTTCACACACACCTACTGCCCCAGGTTATGCTGAGGATTAAATGAGATGATCCACAGGAAGGACTGGGACAGAGCCCTGCGGGTGGAAAGCCCGGAGTTAACATCACTCGCTCCAGTATTAGGAGGACAGCTGGGAATGACAAAGCTGGGACCTGGACCCAGGCCTTTCAGACACCAGCATCCTGATGTTGATGGAGATACAGTACAGCCTTGGTAGCCACCCAGAGCTCAAGAAGATTGATTGATTACAGGCATCACCAAGGAGCCCATATAAGCTAGAAATCTCTTTTTTTTTTTTGGCCATGCCTTGTGGCTTGCAGGATCTTAATTTCCCCACCAGGGATTGAACCCGGGCCATGGCAGTGAAAGCACCAAGTCCGAACCAGTGGACCGCCAGGGAATTCCCCAGGTGCAGTATTTTGAACACCCCATCATCGCAAAGTACAACTCTCACTCAGCCCAGGACATGCTATGATAAAGCCATGAGTTATTGGGGTATTTTAGTTTCTGTTTTTGAAATTTAAGTGGAAGACATGGAACTGGGTTTTAAGACTTTCACACACCCTTTGAGATGACTGTGGCATCCTGTGGGGAGCGGCAGGATCCAATCAAGATTTGGCAATTTCTGCTCCAGTGAGCCTGAATGTCAGCTTTGTTCTCCGTTTAGTATTTCCTCATCGAGAGATGGACTAATGGCAACATAGGCTCTCCCAAGCCTATCAGGGGGCCAAGGGCGGCACCGGCTCCAGGCTGGCCTGGATGGGCTCTGCAGGGTCTGGCTGGCAATGAGCAGGGTTGCGTTCTGTGCTCATGTTGATGACACTGAAGACAAGCATGGAGATGGGCATGGGGCTGGGGAGGGCCAAGGCTACAGAAGCCTAGGTCCTGGGGTAAGGACAGTTCAGCTCAGCAGCTCAAGAGTAGGAGGCAAGGCTGTGGGCGGGTGGCAAGGGCTGCCCCTGTTCATTCACTCATTCATTCATTCAGGCACTGTTCTATGTACTGGTGACACAGCAGTGAACAAAAGAGAAAAAAAAAACCCTGCCCTCATGGAGCTTAAATTGGGGAGCAGGGGGGAGTTGGGAGTGGGGAGACTGACAACAAATAAGAGAAGGAAACTAAATAAATAGCATGTTAGAGGAGTGGTAAGATGAAGGGAAGAGCAATAGAGTGAGGTGTTTGTTTTGTTATTCATGTTTTTTGGGGGGGGTGTCTTTCGTTTTGTTTTGTTTTTTTGGGTGGCATCATGGGGCTTGCAGGATCGACCAGGGATCGAACCGGGCAGTGAAAGCACCGAGTCCTAAACACTGGACCGCCAGGGAATTCCAAGACCCTTTTAAATAGGGTGATATTTGAGTAAAAATCTGAAGGAGCTGAAGGAGATCCCTGGGGGAAGTGCCTGGTAGGGAGAAGAAACAGTAACTGCAAAGGCCCTGAGGCAGAAATGTGCCTGGAGAGTTGAGCCTGACCCTCTCTGTTCCTCTGAAGTTACCACTCAGGGCCCCGGCCTCTGTGGTCACTCCTCATACATTCCTAAGGTCTTTCTGGTCGAAGGGAACTAACCCAGGCAGAACCTTCCAGGCTGACTGAGGGCCTGGAAGAGATTTCTAGGGACAAGTGCTGGGAGGGCTCTGCGATTCAACTGCAGGGTTGAAAAAGTCCTGAGGTTTTGCCAAGCTTTTAACAAATGCACAAGGAATTTGCAAGAATGCAACAAATTCATTCCTGGACCATGCTCCAGAGCTGCCTAATCAGAATCTCTGAGGTCTGTGCCAGGGAATGTGCATTTCTAAGAGCCTCTAGGCATGTGGGAGCATCTTTACCATATATTCCATCCCATATCGATTTCCATGATTTTTCTCTCTTATATCTTCTTCTAATTGACTAGAGTGGAGTCTGCCATCTTTCATCTTTCTCAGATGAATATTTTGAGTTTGTCTTGGGGCACCTTGTCCGTCATTTCCTGCCAGGGAAATGAGGCATTCTGTAGGTAGTCAGCAGGTCTGTTCTGCTCCCAGACAGAAGGGGCTGATCTGAAAAAGGTGACATGGGGTGAGGGGAGATAGTTGGCATTTGCATGTCTTCTCCACACGCTCCATCCCCCCAGCCCCGTGCCCATGGGGAGTGCGGGGGGGTTTCTTAAGGATCTGATCCAGGTCAACACTGGGGCCACCGTCTGACCTTATAGGGACTCAGGTGATGTTTGTAGAAGTAAAGAACACATGAATGAATAAACGCGAGTTTTGACAGGGAAGGACAGGAACAGTAAGGCTGTGGGCTTGTAAATACCCTTTTCCTAGCACGTGGGAGAATCTTCCATTCTTTCAGAAGTGTTCCTTCCACCCCACCCATCTCCCATCTCCACCCCCACCCCCAGAAGTGATGGTCCCCCCAGCTTACTCTGTTTTCTCCTCCACAACAGAGAGAACTAGAGATTCGGGTGGGACGGGGGGTACTAACCTCCAAGCTTCTCGTGGTTCAGCTCCATTACCCTCCCACGCCTGACCACCCCCTCCTCAACTCACCGAACCTAGAGCTAAGGTCAGTAGGAAGGATTCTTGAGTCTGCTCCTTCCCCGCTGTAAGACTTGGAGCTACTTCTGTGAACACTGAGCCTGTTTCTCCATCCTTGACACGGGGCTGGGGACCTCTAGAGGGCAGGTCGGGGAGGGCTCGCAGCGCTGCAGCGGGCTGTAATTGGCCGGGTGCTGCCAGCGCACCTCCCCCTCATCCTCGGGCGCCGCGCACGCCACGCCCCTCCCCAGCTCGGCCGTCAGAATGGCGTTGCCGTGGCGACGTTTGTAAAAAGGCCGGGCGGGCTCGCGGGCTGCGGGCCTTCGCCTAGAGACTCCGCGGGAGGGCGGCAGAGAGGAGGTCAGGGCTCTCGGCGGAGGACGAGGCGTGGGCTTCTTCCTCTGGCCAGGTGAGAGCGGCGCGCGAGGAGGCGGCGGGCGGAAACCTGGGCCGGAAGAGGCCAGCCCTGCGAGGTCAAGGGCGTTGGGGTAGGCAGGGGACCCGGCGCCAGCCGAGTCCGAACTCTCTGATCCAGGCTCGGGTCGCCAGGAGCACCCCAGAAAAGGTGCCCCAACACCAGCCATTCCTTCCTAAGTGCAGCCCCTACCTCGCCCCCCAAGGGAGGCGGCACGGGAGCTTTAAGCCTCTCCTGGGCACTAGCTCTTGGATGTCCTGTGGGTATAGCTGGGATTAAGAGAGGAACCCCTGTTTCCCCTGATTTATGGACAACACCCACCCAATGGTCAGAGACAGACACACACACACACCCGCCCCTTACCTGAACTCCCCTTCTTTAAGGAACTTTGAGGCCACTGTAAACCTCAAAAGAAAGTTTGCTCCTATAGCCCAATTCTGAGCCATCCAAAGTAGTCGGGGGAACGCAGATGACTGAAGCCCTTTTGCTCTTTCCTGTGGCTGGTGCTCCATGGCGCTGAGTAAGAACGAATTCACAGAGCTCCACACATTCAAATTACTTTGACAGTGTTTTCACGCAAGGAAGTGATGCACAGGGCAAAATGAAGGTGGAGAAATATTGTCCAATCCAAAAGCTAAAGAGATAGAATTTAGGTTTTCCAAGGAGTCATCTAAGCTAGATACTGACAGGAAAAATGAAAGGTAGTTACTATCAAAGCTTCCTAGCCAGCTGGCTGTACTGACTTGCTTTGAGGTGTCCTTTGTATTTTCATTCACTCAGCAAGTGTTTCCCAAGCACCTACTATGTGTCAGGTTCTGCCCCCCCGCCGCCCCCTGCCCTGGAGAAGGGGTAATGCACAGAACTGGCAGGAACTGCAAAGGGTCTGACATTTGACCCTGTTTGAAAGTTAGTAAGTAAGGCTGCCCAGCTTATAGTTCCTGGCAGAAGACAAGAGACTCCTGGGGCAGAAACAAAGAACTTGATTACTCACAGCACAGCTGACATAACAGGCAGCAGAGCTGCATATGCACATTGGTTCCTGTTGCCCTGAAAGTCCCTCGGGGTGGTGCAGAGCAGCCAGTGTGGATGCTGTGCGCACAGTGGGTCTGTGTCCCAGGTAAGGAACTCCAAACTCAGGAAACTGCAATCTTTGAAAGGGGCTGCTAGCAAACCTGCCCAACTTTTGCCCCAGAAGGAGCCGTTATCTTTATTAGAAACATTACCTCTATCCTCCCAGGCTGTTTGCCATACAAGCAGCCTCGGAAAGTGAGTGCAGGACAAAATCTTTCAATGCCTTTGCTCTGAAGATGGGTACAAACACAAAATACCCATGAAGAATCGCTTCTGAACAAACTGAACACAGTCCTGGTTTTCCAGGAACATATATGTTAGTGAAAGAGAAACCAACAGCAAGCATAACTAAAGAAAGGAACAAGAACATGTCAGAGAATGATAAGTACAAGGAAGGAAACACAGCAGGGGAAAACTAGCAGGGGAATAACATGACTGAGGGTGCCTTTAGCCAGAGTGGTCAGTCAGGTGGTTGCCCCGAGGGGGGACGTCTGAGCAGAGAGAAGACCCCAGCCTTGGGGACGTCTGGGGTAAGAGCTAAAAAACAAATATGCACATGATCCAAGTTTAAGTTTTAGATTAGTGGCGTTTCCTGTGGTTTTCCTGCAGAAGAGACATTTCTTGGAAGTTTCCATTTTAGCTTAATTAGACTTGAATGTGTTGCGTGCTAACATGGTCCTCTGCAATTGAAGATTAATAACTGAAGGCAGCAGAGCATGGTTCTTTGGGAAGAGGAAATGTCTTTTCCCCTGTACACATGACAGCGAACTTAATCAAATGTATTTCTCATTATATGAAAGCATCAATATTTGTGGGACATCCACAGGCCTCAAAGTTTACAAATATAAACTATCCTGCTTATTTTTATTTCTCTTACTCCCAGGTAGGGTCTCGTCTTCCTTTCAGAGGATAGAATGCTGGTTTCAAGGACTTTCTTTTATTACATGTGCCAAGTGTCAGCAGACAGTGCAATTCCCCCACCCCTACTCTGCCCCACCAGCAGCAATGGAGGTTTGTACACTGGTTACATGCAAAGGCCCAGAGTTGTCACACACTTACTATTGTGTGACCTTAACTTCTCTGAGTCTCAGTTTCCTCATTTGTAAAGCGGGACAATACTGACACCTGCCTCGCAGGGTGGTTCTGAGGATGAAAAGAGGCCATGTGTGTAAAAGGATAGCCCAGTGCCTGGCACTTAGTAGGGATTCAGTGATGGAATGATGATGGAGATGTTGATGGAAAGCAGAGCCAGACCGGAGACCCTCTACGGTCAGACCTAGATGATTTTTGTTTTTATCCACAGTCTAACAACTTCACACTTCAGTGACCTTTCAGTTGAAAAGAGACTTTGGGGACTTTCCTGGTGGCTCAGCGGTTAAGAATCCGCCTGCCAATGCAGGGGACACGGGTTCGAGCCCTGGTCCAGGAAGATCCCACATGCCTCGGAGCAACTAAGCCAGTGCACCACAACTACTGAGCCTGCACTCTAGAGCCTGCGAGCCACAACTAGGGCCCGTGTGCCGCAACTACTGAGCCCACGTGCTCCAACTACTGAAGCCTGCACACCTAGAGCCCATGCTCCACAACAGGAGAAGCCACCACAATGAGAAGCCTGCGCACTGTGAGGAAGAGTAGCCTCCTCTCGCCGCAACTAGAGAAAGCCCACATGCAGCAACGAAGATCCAACACAGCCAAAAAAAAAAAAAGGAAAAAAAAGAAAAGAGACTATCTTTGACATGGCACTGAGATGGATCAGAATTCAAATATCATGTGAATTATCATCAACATCTTGGAACCAGCTGAAGTCACTGACATTTTTATGTTTTAAAACACATGTATATATGGGCTTCCCTGGTGGCACAGTGGTTGAGAGTCTGCCTGCCGATGCAGGGGACACAGGTTCGTGCCCCGGTCTGGGAGGATCCCACATGCCGCGGAGCGGATGGGCCCGTGAGCCATGGCCTCTGAGCCTGTGCATCCGGAGCCTGTGCTCCGCAACGGGATAGGCCACAACAGTGAGAGGCCCGCGTACCGCAAAAAAAAAATAAAATAAAAATAATAAATAAATAAAAATAAAAAAAATAAAAAACATGTATAGGGCTTCCCTGGTGACGCAGTGGTTGAGAATCTGCCTTCTAATACAGTGGACATGGGTTCGAGCCCTGGTCTGGGAAGATCCCATGTGCCGCGGAGCAACTAGGCCCGTGAGCCACAACTACTGAGCCTGCGCATCTGGAGCCTGTGCTCCACAACATGAGAGGCCGCGATAGTGAGAGGCCCATGCACCGTGATGAAGAGTGGCCCCCGCTTGCCACAACTAGAGAAAGCCCTTGCACAGAAACGAAGACCCAACACAGTCAAAAATAAATAAATAAAATTTAAAAACATGTATAGGGTTTACTTTGAAATGCATTAAAATATAAAATGTATAGATGGGTAGATATGTGATAAAGCAAATAGAACAAAATGTTGATTGTAGAATCTGGGTGGTGGTTCTATAGAAGTTCACCATCCACTTCTTTCAACTTTTCTGTGTGTTTGACATTTTCATAATAAAATGCCAGCAAAAGATACGTACAGAGTCTTGACCGTACAGCCAAGCTATAATCTTGATATTTTGTCTTTGGAAATCATTTTTTTTTCAACCTAAATATATGAAGGAATGCGGTGACTTAAAAAGAAAGTATCTTCTAATGCCCATTTCCTTGATGACTGACTCTTCCACACTTTAAGAAGCTCCGTAGAAGTTGGAGTTTCTTGAGTCAAAGTTCAGAAGCCCAAGATTAATAACAGTCACAATCACAGTAGGACAAATTGGTGTTTAGTGTAGCAATCACCATTCTAGATGCTTCACATTTAATCCTCACAAAACTCTTTGCGATACAGAGTATCATTAGCCCCATTTTACAGATGAGGAAACAGAGGCATAGAGAGAGAATAAGTAACTCACTCAGAGTCACAGAGCTAGTAAGTGGTGGGTTAGTAACACTGAGTATTTGATTCTGTCAGATAACTAACCCCAAACTAAGCTTAATGGGAGGTGGAGAGCGGTTATCAGTGGAATTCAGATTTGTTTGGGTTTTTCTTTTTTGCTATTGCTTATTTGTGCTCTGAGTTACATAAAGGATGTCCTCTTGTGATCAGAAGCAAGCTCATCTATGCCGGCTATCACTGTTAAAAGGACAGTCTTAAAAATGTGCGGAATTATCATTGTGATCATTGTTAAATCCAGCTATCCACTCCTACCTCTGCTGACTTCTCCTGTGGACATTATGGTGTATTCCATTCATTCTAAATATGACATTGAATAATTAGAGGACTGTATTTTTCTAACAAAATTGTTTTCTGAAAACCTTTTATAGGGAAAGCAGAGAATATGAAAGCCTATCTAAAGAGTGCAGAAGGCTATTTTGTCCTGAATAAAAGCACTACGATTGGAAGGCATGAAAATTCAGACCTTGTTTTAGAGGTAAGACCTCTTCCTAGCCAGTCCCCGACCCTCCCTACCCCTCACACCACCAAAAGTCCTTACTGTTCTGTGGACTCCAGTCTCTTGTAAAGCACAGCCTCTGGCTAACAGTCCCAGCCTTCCTCGGTGTGCCACCAATAACCATTCCCCGCATGTGCTGGGTCTCCCTGGCACATGTGGTAAGAATGAGCACAGTGCAAAGTGCGATGGGCCCTGTGTCCTTTGCTGACTGTGTCTGCAGTGTCCCACCCTGATGGCGCGGTTTGGAAGGTGGGCTTAGAGCTGATGCTTGACCTTCACCTGCTCCGCGTCTGGCAGCCACGGCCACCTGAAGTGCCCAGCTTGAGCAATGGCCTCTCGCCCTTTCCAGAGCTTCTGGAGACTATGGGCCCCTCGGAGCCCTCCCCCGCCCCCGTACCTCCAAGTAGTAAATCAGGGTAAGCCCTGGGCATGGCCTCAGCGCTCTCTCACTTCATTTCATTCCATTCTCTGAATTAGCTGTGGCTTGGTCCACAGTCCCAGCTCATTGACAGCCAAGGAAGTTGGAAGAAATTGTAAGTAAGGAATTATAAAAACAGTGGCTTTGAGCCTTTTAACATTTTGAAAGGGATTAAAATATTGAAGCAGAAAGAGAAATGCAATGGAATCCCTTTAGGACTGTGAAAGGCAGACCACTCTCAGACTTCATTCAACAGATTTTTTTCAACTTTATTTTGACATAATTATAGATGCACAAATAGTAGAGGGAATGGCACGAAGCATGTGTGGAGTCCTGTGCCATTTTACCACGTGTGGATTTGGGTGTGGCCCTCAGGATATAGGAGTATTCCATTATCAGAGATGTCCCTTGTGATGCTCCTTTTATAGTCACAATTCCTCCTCCCACCATCGTCCCCACGCTCCGAAAACCACTAATCTGTTCTCCGTCTCTATAATTTTCATCATGTATGTATGACCTTTGTGATTGATTTTTTTTTTTTAGTCAGTGTAGTGCCCTTGACATCCATTTAGGTTATTAGCTTGTTCTTTTATTGCTGAGTAATAGTCCACGGTATGGACATATCACCTATGTTTAACCATTCACTTTTTGAAGGACATTTTGTTTCCATTTGGGGCTATTACAAATAAATGTACTATAAACATTTGTGTACAGGTTTTTGTGTGAGCATAAGTTTTTATTTCTCTGTGATAAATGCTCAGGAGTATGATTGCATGGATTAACATATGTGTTTATATATATTCGGTTTGTAAAGAAACTGCCAGACTTATCCAGCATGGCTGTACCATTTTTCATTTCCACCAGCAATGTATGAGACACATCCTCACCAGCAATTAGCATAAACACTGTTTTTCATTTTAGCTGTTTTAGTAAGTGTGTAGTGGTATCTCATCATAGTCTTAACTTGCATTTTCCAAATCGATAGTGATGTTAAATGTCTTTTCATGTATGTGTTTGCCTTCTGCATATCCTCTTCAGTGAAATATCTCTTCATATCTTTTAAGTGTCTCTAATGGAATTGTTTAGTTTTTTACCATTGAGTTTTGAGAATTCTTTATGTATTTTAGATATGAGTCCCTTGTCAGATAGATGGTTTGCAAATATTTTCTCCCATCCGTAGCTTGTCTTCTCATTCTCTTAGCAGAGTATTTCACAGAGCAAAAGCTTTAACTCTTGATGAAGTCCAGGTAGTTATTTTTTCTTTTATAGATCATGCTTTTAGTGTCATGTCTAAGAACATGCCACAAGGTCCCTGACCCTGAGGATTTTCTCTTATGTTTTCTTCTAAGTGTTTTATAGTTTTATTTTTAAATCTTTGAACCATTTTGGGTTCACTGTCGTTTATGATGTGAGATTTAGGTCAAAGTTCATTTTTCTTGCATGTGGATATTTAGTTGTTCCAGAACCATTTGTTGAAAAGACTATCCTTTCTCCATTGAATTGCTTTTGCAAGTTTGTCAAAAATAATCTGGCCATACTTTCTATGGGGGCTACTTCTTAGTTCCCTATTATGTTTCATGGATCTATTTGTCATAATGGATCTACCATTATGAGATAGCCTTGATTACTGTCGCTATGTAAGTCTTAAATCAGGTAGTGTGATTCCTCCCACTTTTCTTTAAAGAATTTTTTAAACTATTCTAGTTCCTTTGCCTTTCCATTTACATTTTAGTGTAAGCCTGTCTGTATACACAAAATATCATGCTGTAATTTTGATTGGAATTGTGTTTTATCCTATATATCAATGTGAGAATAATTGATATACTCCTATATTGTCCTCCAATTCATGAACATGGTATATTTCTCCATTTATTCAGTGTCTCTCATGAGTGTTTTGTAGTTTTCAGCATACGAGTCCTGAACATGTTTTGTTAGATTTACACTTAAGTATGTCTCTCTTTTTTTTTTTGAGTGATTGTAAATGGTATTATATTTTTAATTTTGGTGTCCACATGTTCATTGACAGTATATAGAAATACAGTTGATTTTTGTATGCTTCTTGGGATCTTGCAACCTTAACTGCACTTTCTTATATAAGGGCTTTTGTAGATTTCTTGGGATTTTATACATAAACAATCATGTCATCTGCAAATAAGAACAATTTTATTTCTTCTTTCAGAAAAGGAGATCTGAATGCTTTTAATCTTCTTTTGCTTGCTTTATTTCCCTGGTTAAGACTTCCAGGACTCTGCTGAACAAGAGCAGTGTATAAATCCTTATATTCGCTTGTTCCTGACCTTAGGGGAAAGCAGTTACTCTTTCACCATTAAGTAGGAGGTTAGCTGTAGGGTACATGTTCTTACCAAGTGAGAAATTTCCCCCTTTATTCCTAGTTTTCTGAGAATGTTTATTGTAAACACAACAGATTTAAAGATAACTCCATGAACCTCCCCGTGAGATTCTCCTCCATGATATGGTCTCCCTTCAAGGACACAGAACATCTGTTCAGTGTGCAAAGTGGGAGGAAAAAGAAGAAGAAGAAGAACTGTAGTTTCTTCTTTATCCTAACAAGGCATAGATTTGGGGTCGTTTTATTTCCTGTCTGGCTAAAGTAGTGACAGAGATCTCTGTTTTGAACCGGACTATGATATTAGAAAACTGTAGTAATTTTTAAAAGCACAGGCTTTGGAGATAGACAGACCTGGGTTTGAATCTCATTAGGCTACTTTGTGGCTGAGTGACTTCAACCAAATTACTTAATCACTCTGAGCTCCTTTTCCCTGTCTGTAAACCTCTAACCTCACAGGGTTATTCTGAGGATTAAGTGAGAAATGCATATAAAGAGCCTGGCATGTGGTGCTCAGTGAATGTCACAATGATCATTATTATGGTCTCCTAAAACAGAGACTGAGAAGAATCCTCAGAGGTGCACAGGGTTGAGATGAGGATCCACTGACATTAATAAGCCATTTGGAAAAGGGAACTAATGAGTACAGTTATTAACTAGACAGAAATTTGCATTCATTGTACATAAATAATTGACTGCTTACTGCTCCTCGGACTTAGCTTAAGAAATACGTCACTAGGCTTCCCTGGTGGCGAAGTGGTTGAGAGTCCACCTGCCGATACAAGGGACACGGGTTCGTGCCCCGGTCCGCGAATATCCCACATGCCGGGGAGCAGCTGGGCCCATGAGCCATGGCCGCTGAGCCAGCGTGTCCGGAGCCTGAGCTCCGCAACGGGAGAGGCCACAACAGTGAGAGGCCCGTGTACCGCAAAAAAAAAAAAAAAAAAAAAAAAAAATTTCAGGGATTTATATTACTAAAAATCATCCTTGCAATTACCAGAGGTTACATCTAGCAAATAAAAAAGATTGTTTTATTTGCCTGGATCAATCCTAAAGAATAGGCAGTCATGCTTCTAAAGATTTCTACTCATCAGCAAGGTTGACATGTTGTTTTGACTATTGGTATCGTAGTATTTCAACATCATTTACTCTTTCCGATAATGGAAGGTAGTTACATGCTTCTTGTTTTTAAAAATTGGGAGAAAGGAAAATATAAGGAAGAAAATAAAAGTCACTTGTAATCATTTGGCTCAGGGAAAAATCAATATTGATATTTGCAGGGTTTTACCCTCCAGACTTTTTTCTATATCCTGTAAGGAGTTTGGTTCCGTAAGGCAGTAGGAAGCCTGTTTATAGCCAGGCTAGTGAGAACTGTTTATAGTCAACAGTGATAACTGTTGCTATCACTATTTCATTGCATAGTATTTACCCAGAGCCTCAGCACCAAGCCAAGTCTAGGGGTACAGTGATGTCAGAACTGGACATGGTCCCTGCCATCAGGAAGCTGCCAGGAGAGAGAGAAATAAGTCAAATGATCCCACAAAGGTGTGACTAATTCCATTCCAACATTGGGGCTGTAAAGGAAAGGAATATGGAAGACAAGGAGGACTTAACTAGACAAAAGGAGAAGGGAATGGCATGTGCAAAGGCCCTGGGGTGGAAGAGCATATTGTGAACCCAAGGGACTGAGAGAAAACCAGGGCGTCCAGAAGTCAGAGTGGGAAGGAGGAGGGCTAAGGGACAAGTCGGCCTCCTTCATGTCACCATAAGGGTTTTGATCTTTATGTGAAAGCAGTGGGAAGAAGGCTTGAAGGATTGTAAACAAGGGGGAGACCTGCCAGTGAACATCCCGGCTGCTGTGTGCAGACGAGCCATCAGGAGCTCTATTTACAATCTCCCCTCTCCCATTTTACACGGCTCAAAAGCCTCAGCCTTGCTCATTTCACAGCTAAACCTTGCAAGTTATAATTTATATGATTTGATGTGCCTTGTAAACTGTATTTTTTAGAGTTGGATATGGCTGTTATTTAAACTCTGCTGAGAAAGGGACTCAGTTCTTCCAGAATGAAGAAACACCAAAGCCAGTGGTTTTTGGATTTTCCGCATGTTTAAGAGTGGTTGTTCAACATGAACTCCTAGGCATTCTGACCCAGTGGGTTTGGGGTAAGGCCCAGGAATCTTCACATTTGTATGCTCCCCAGGTTCAGGTGGGGGGAATGGAGTCCCTGGAGTTGGTTCCAGGACCACACTTTGAGAACCCCACCATCAGTGCTCCCTCCCTCTCCCTTCTTGATCAGCAGAGCTCCTGCTTTTGTGTGTGTGTGTGTGTGTGTGTGTGTGTGTGTATTCTTTCAATAAACTTTGTTTTGAGGAAAAGAGAAGCGAAGGGTAAACAATGAAGGGCTGACTGACCCTACCCCCTCCCCAGGGACTCCCCCAGTCCCACCCT
The DNA here is from genome assembly GCF_964165515.1 of Mesoplodon bidens. Classification (NCBI taxonomy): domain Eukaryota; kingdom Metazoa; phylum Chordata; class Mammalia; order Artiodactyla; family Ziphiidae; genus Mesoplodon; species Mesoplodon bidens. The sequence goes on along the minus strand of NW_027672372.1, from coordinate 65,949 downwards.
GGGGAAGTCCCAGGATCCCTAGAAGACTGAGCTCTAGGACAGCCCAAGTCAGTACAGGGCTGCAGCTAGGAAGGTGGAGATGGAAGAGAAAAAGAAAGAACAGACATGACAGGGGGATGAAATGCTGGTGTCCACACCTCACCCTCGGTGGTCAGTGTCCTGCCAGGCATCTCCTTTCTCATGGGTTTAGCCATCTCTCCAGCCTGTGTCAGCCCTTCTCGCGTGGGATCTGAGGGTCATGAAGCCAGACTGATCTCATACACATACCCCAGATCCCATCCAGCCGGATGACTCTCGTCCCTTTTCCTGGCCCCTGTCAGTTCTGGGCTGCCTCTCAGGAAAGAATCAGAGCCTACACCATAATCTTGTTTATTATTATTAAACAAGGCTGCTGGGATTCTCCTATTATTTGCATAATTTCACGGACATGCAGGTATGTCTGCTCTGTCAAAGGACACACACAGCTGTAGCTCTGATGGGCATGGCCAAATTTCCCACCAGAGGTTTCCGGATGTGGTGTCCTGCCAGCAGTGGACGCCCGTCTCCCACTCCCTCCCCAGCCTAGGGTGCTGACCCCCCATTGGATCTTCACTGATCTACGGGGTGAAGTATGGTACCTGTGTCATTTTAATTCACATTTCTCTTATTCTAAGCGAACACCTGCATTTTGAGACATAAGGTGACAGGTGGACTCTCTGTGGGGAAATCCACGGAATGAAACAGGCCTGGGAGGGTGCACTTGCTGGCTCCCCATCTGCATCGCGCTTGTCCTCCTGCCTGGGTCGTGCTCCCATCCTTCCCCCTCACCCCCACCTCACCCCTGGCTTCTCCCCAAGTGCTCCTTGCTCTGGTGGTTCACCTGTTAGCTCTCACCAGTCCTCAGGGAATGTTTTGTCCCCTGTTTGGGAACTGGCGGCTGATTTCATTGGTCAGTACCCAGCACAGCAATTGATGGGACTAGTTTCTCACCAGCAGATGGAGGGCTTCCAAGAGGAAAAAGTTCAGAGGAAAGGGCTAGATCGTGATCTCATTTTTCTTTTTTTTTTATTGTGGTAAGATATGCATAACATAAAATTTACCATCTTAACCAGTTTTATTAAGTGTGCAGTTCAGTGGCATTAAATATATTCACACTGTTGTGCAGCCATCACCCCCATCCATCTCCAGAACTCTTTGAATCTTGCAGAACTGAAACTGCACCCATGAAACAACAACTCCCCTTGTCCCCCCATCCCAGCCCCCAGCAACCACCGTTCTGCTTTCTGTCTCTATGACCTTGGCTACTCTGGGTATCTCATATAAGTAGAATCATAACAGTATTTGTCTTTTCATGACTGGCTTCTTTCACTGAGTATAATATCCTTTCACTGAGTATAATGTCCATGTTCATCCATGCTGTAGCATGTGTCCGAATTTCCTTCCTTTTTTAAGGCTGAATAATATTCCATTGTGTGGATTCACCACATTTTGTTTATTCATTCATCTACTGATGGACACTTGGGTTGTTTCCACCTTTTGGCTGTTGCAAACAATGCTATGAACATGGGTGTATAAATATCTCTTCAAGGCCCTGCTTTCAGTTCTTTGGGATATATACCCAAAAGTAGACTTGCTGGATCATATGATAATTTTATTTTTAATTGTTTGAGGAACTGCCATGCTGTTTTCCATAGTGGCTGCACCAAGTTACATTCTCACAACAGGGCACAAGGGTTCCACTTTCCCTGCGTCCTCACCAACACTTGTGATTTCCCTTTTTTTTTATAGTAGCCATTCTGATGGATGTGAGATGAAAGAAAGATCATAATCTTTTGAATAGCATACATAATACAAACAGCTACAGCATACATTTATGGACTACTTACTGCATCTCACATGGCTTTATACATCATCTATGTATGTTCTGTATATATATTTATAGAATTATATCCACAAAACAAATCCTGTGCGGGTGAGAACTACTATTATCATTATTATCCTCATTTGATGACATGGACATGGGACTCAGAAAGGTTAAGGAACTGGCCCAAATCACACAGCTAGACGGGGGAGGTGGGGCTGAGTTTCAGACTGAGCTGACTCAAGCTTCTAAAAACAGAAGCTTCACTTTTTGAGTGTAAATTTAGCTTTGGGAACATCTAATATCTAAATTGGAAATTCTCAGTTAACTGAGATAACAAGATAATTGAGTAAGCTAGGGAAATTCCACCCTGTGGAATCGAGAATGGGGGTTGTCAGTGAAATGTGAGATGAATGTTCTTGTGATCCTCATTCATGCAACAGACTGAGGTGTTGCCATCTAGGGGGGGATTTGGGTAAAGAGGAAACGTTGACCTGGTGCTTTCCCAGGAAGAGGAGCATTGGGGCTGTTAAGTGGGGGCCCAGCAAGAAACACCACTTATCTCTCCAATCCAGCCAGAGTAAGTTCTCTGCTTATAAGGACTGGTGGAGTTCAATTAGTCCCACCTGGATAACCCAGGATAGTCTCCCACTTTTTAAAAAATTTTTAAAAAGTTTTTGGCTGGGTTTGGTCTTCGTTGCTGAGCACAGGCTTTCTCTAGTTGCAGCGAGCGAGGGTTACTCTTTGTTGCGGTGCATGGGCTTCTCATTGCAGTGGCTTCTCTTGTGGAGCACGGGCTCTAGGCACGCGGATTCAGTAGTTGTGGCACGTGGGCTCAGTAGTTGTGGCTCGTGGGCTCTGGAGCGCAGGCTCGGTAGTTGTGGCACACGGGCTTCGTTGCTCCATGGCATGTGGGATCTTCCCGGACCAGGGCTCGAACCCGTGTCTCTTGCATTGGCAGGCGGATTCTTAACCACTGAAACACCAGGGAAGTCCTTAGTCTCCCTCGTTTAAGAGCACTGATTAGTAACCTTGACATCGTCACAGTCCCTTTGGCCACCTCATGGAGCATATTCCCAGGTTCTGAGGATCAGGGCATGGGCATCTTTGGGAGACCATTCTGCCCACCACATTAATACTACCACCTGACTGGACCGTTGCTTTGGGACTGGTCTGAGAGCTTTCTGGAAGAATCAGTAGGATCAATGCCACAGGCCATGGAGAAAGATGGCTGGATGAGCTGGCAGGTGATAATCCCGTTACCAAGAGGGCAGGAAGCAGGACTGGTTGAGTGAGCACCTCAACATCCCGGAAGCAGCCAGGCAGTTTGGGGCCTGGAGATGAACCAGGGGTTGGAAATACACACCTGCGAATCGAGGGGGTGGCACAGTGGCCCCAGCCCATGGACAGAGTGCAGAGGAAACGGACATCTGAGGGGAGAGGAGCCCGGCGTGGAGACCTGGAAGCAGTCAGAGAGGTGAGGGAGCCAGAGAGCTGCTGCCAGGCTGAGGGTATTCATCACAGAGACAGCTTGCTTTGTGCCAGGTACTGTTCTGGGCACTCTCGAGTGTATTAACTCATTTCATCCTTAGGAGGTTAATGTTGTTTGCCCCACTTTACAGATGAGGGCGTTGAGGCACAGATAGGCTGAGTATCCTGCCTGAGGTCACAGAGGGAGGCTGGGGCACTGGGCACCACGCTCGGGCAGTCTGATTTCAGGACCAGCCTCTCCTGAGGCCTTGCCGGTCCACAGGGCTCTCCCGGGGAGACCGGGGAGGAAGGATCCAGCTGACGGGGAAGCAGAGAAGCTTCTTCTTTCCTTCCAATCCCAGACCCGTCGTCTCACCAGCGCCTGGCCGTTTCCTCATATCCTTATTCTTTTGAAAACCCCATTTTTTTTTCTTACTATTTCTGCACTACATCCCTTTCTGGAGGCAGTGGGGGGATGGGGCTGGGAATGGGATAGCCTAGAACCAAAAGGTTAAAAGAAATAGATAAAACACACACACACACACACACACAGACACACACACACAAGTTAATTTCAAAAATGTTATCCCACTCCTTTGAACATGTCACCAAGCAGTACCTTTTGTCAATCCTACGAAGCCCAGCTTATCAAACTCATTTTTGCTGCTCAGGGAGCAACCAAAGAGAAGCAAAGAACCGTGCCCCAGGCTGCACAGCTGGAAGGTAGCAGAGGTGGGACTTGAACTCAAGGCTTTCTAACTCCAGAGCCCATCCTCTTGCTCATAACAGAGAACATTTCCCATTTGCCCTATGTTCTCTTCTAAGTGCTTTTGTATGTATTATATCATTTATAGGTCACCAGTAACTTATAAGATGGTCCTTTTGTTACCTTACAGATGAGGAAGCTGAGGTATCACTTGCCCAAGGTCACCCTGCTAGGAAGTAGGAGAGCTGGACTCGAGCCCAGTCTAATAACCACCACGTTGCCCTGCTCCCCCAACCCCTGAACCACCAGGCCACGTGCCTCTCTCTGACAACTGTGTCACATGTCACAGGGAGGCCGAGAGCCCGAGGGCCTCCGAGGGCAATGGCAGTGGGTTGAGGACCCAGCGGGAGAGGACCCTCTTGAAGCCATTTGACAATAAAGGAAAGGAAGGGGGAAGGGGCGGTGTTTCCAGGCCGAGGGGGTGGTGAGCACGTTCACAGGTTAGACGGAAGTTACACTGTCAAGGTGAGGATGCAGAAGAGGAGATGGTTGAGGAGAGGGACCAGACCAGGGTGGGATGAAGGCAGGACCACCCGGAGGCCCTTGGCAGCTAAGAGAAGCCTTGAAGTTCCCACCTAAGAGCTTCTCCAAGCCTGGGAAGTCCAGGTCCTGGCAGGGAGCTGAATGCACATTCACAGGGGTGTGGAGTGATGGAGGGGAGTTTCCTGAAGGGACTCCATAGGGAGTGGGCAGGGCTCAGAGAAACCACAAAGGATAGTGCAGGGCCCAGAGCTAGTATGAGTGAGGACTGTTCCCACCCCCAGAGCTGAGGGGTGAGGGGCAGGGGCATTTCCTGGGACCCGGAGACCCCGAGAGCTGGGTAGAGTCCTCTGAGGGAAGCTGTGTGGCCCCAGAGAATGGAAGCCAGGGGAGTAAGTACCCCAAGCTCTCTCCTCCCTGCTCTGATCTCTAACCCCCCCCATTGGCCAAACCCAACCAGAAACCAGACACAAGGAGCCCATCAGCCCATGGATGTAGCCGCACAGGTGGGCCTGCTGGGCAGAGGGCGCCGTGTAAAGGGATGGAGGAGGGTTGGGAGAAGCAGACGGAGGATGCAGGCAGGTGCAGGAGGTGAAGACCTAGGAGGCTGTTGTCAAAGTAGAATGAAAAGCCTGAGAGCAGGGACCTGCTGGCTGTGGGGCCCAAAGGGCACTGGGCCAGCCTCAGGACAGAAGTGTGAGGGTGGCAGGAGGGTTTGGGGGCCGGGATGGACTTGAAGGAGCTGGTGAGCTTGAGCAGGGCCCAGGCTGGGTGAGCATAGGGCATTACCCCTAGGGAGCAAACAGGGAGCAAAGGCTACGTGACTCAAGGAGAGGATGAGACAGAGGATAAGGAAGGCCGGGAGTGGGAGGTTATGGTCTGAGATGGGGCTTCCCAGTGCCAGGTGATGCAAGGTTGAAACCTAGCTCCAAAGGACGGTTCCAGGTACACGTCGAACCTCAGCGACAATGTCAGTGAACCTCAGGGCAATGTCATAACTAAGTCAGCTTCCCGAGGAGGCTTCCTTAAAGCACAGGGGTCATCAGAGCAGATGGTCATTGTTAATAGAAGTTGAAACGTCTCAATATTTTATGGACTCACTATATACTTTTTAAAGACATTTTCAATGCAGGAGCCTTAAAAAATGCACTTGTTTTGTATATTAGGTCCTGCCTGTCTCCTCTCTCATTATTAAATCACTCTCTACTCTGAAAATCACAGGGTACAAATCAAAGGTACAAGTTTTGGAATTAGACTTGGGTTCAAACCCTGACATTGCCCTGGGCCAGCATCCTGATGTTGAGTGAGTCCCTTCATCTTAGCCATTTTTTAAATCGTGGTAAAATACCTATAAAGTTTACCGTCTTAACCACTTTTAAGTGTACAGATCAGTAGTTGTAAGTTATTCACATTGTTGTGCAACCAGCCTCAGAATTTTTCATCTTGCAAAACTGAAACTGTACCCATTAAACAACAATTCCCCATTTCCCCTTCCCCAGCTCCTGGCAACCCCCGTTCTATTTTGTTTCTATGAGCTTGACTACTTTATGTACCTCACATAGTGGAATCATACAAAATTTGCTTTTTTGTGACACTTATTTCACATAATGTCCTCACGGTTCATCCGTGTTATAGCATGTGTCAGAATTTCCTTCCTCCTACACTGAATAATATTCCACTGTATGGATAGACCACATTTTGCTTATCTAATCATCAGTCAGTGGGCACTTGGGTGGCTTCCACCTTTTGGCAATTGTGAATAATGCTACTGTAAACATGAGTGTACAAATAACTCTTTAAGTTCCTGCTTTCAATTCTTTGGGGTATATACCCAGAAGTGGACTTGCTGGATCATATGATAATTTTATTCTAAATTGTTTGAGAAGCCGCTCTACTGTTTTCCATATCAGCTGCACCATTTTACATTCTCAGCGGTGCATAAGTGTTCCCCTACTCTACATCCTTGCCAACACTTGTTATTTTCTGTTGCTGTTTGTTTGTTTTTGATAGTAGCCATCCTAATGGGTATGAGGTGGTATCTCACTGTGGTTTTTTTTTTTTTTTTTTTTTTTTTTTTTTTTTTTTTTTTTTTTTTTTTTTTTTTTTTTTTTTTTTTTTTTGCTGTACGCGGGCCTCTCACTGCTGTGGCCTCTCCCGTTGCGGAGCACAGGCTCCGGACACACAGGCTCCGCGGCCATGGCTCGCGGGCCCAGCCGCTGCGCGGCACGTGGGATCCTCCGGGATAGGGGCACGAACCCGTGTCCCCTGCATCGGCAGGCGGACTCTCAACCACTGCGCCACCAGGGAAGCCCCTCACTGTGGTTTTGATTTGAATTTCCCTAATGACTAGTAATGTTGAGCATCTTTTTATATGCTTGTTGGACATTTATATATCTTCTTTGGAGAAATGTCTATTCCAGTTCTTTGCCCATATTTCATCAGGTTATTTGGGGGTTCTTTTTTGTTGTTGTTGTTGAGTTATAGTTCTCTATATATTCTTCATATTAACCCTTTTTCAGATTTGTGTTTTGCAACTATTTTCTCCCATTCTCTAGATGGCCTTTCACCCTGTTTATTGTGTCCTTTGATTCACTGAAGTTTTAATTTTTGATATAGTTGAATTTATCTATTTTTACCTTTGCTGCCTATGCTTTTGGTATCATATCCAATAATGCATTGCCAAATCCAATGTCATAAAGCTTTCCTCCTGTGCTTTCCTCTAAAAGTTTTATAATTTTAGGCTCTGTTTAAGTCTTTGATCCACTTTGAGTTAATTTTTATACATGGTGTAAGGTAAGAGTTCAACTTAATTCTTTTGCAGTCTTTCCCAGCATCATTTGTTGAAAATACTGTTCTTTCCCCATTGAATAATCTTGGCACCCTTGTCAAAAATCATTGGACCATATATGCAAACTTTTATTTCTGTGCTCTCTATTCTATTCTATTGGCCTATGTGCCTGACCTTATGTCAGTATCACACTGTTTTGATTACTGTACCTTTGTATGCAGTAAGTTTTGAAATCAGGAAGTGTGAGACCTCCAACTTTGCTTTTCTTTCTCAAGAGTATTTTGGCTATTTGGGGTCCACTGAGATTCCATATGAATTTTAGGATGGATTTTTCTATTTCTGCCAAAACTGCTGTTGGGGTTTTGAATCTGTAGATCCTGCTGTGTAATAATGACATCTTAACAATATTAAGTCTTCCAACCCACGAATACAGGGTGTCTTTCCATTTATTTGTGTCTTTAATTTCTTTCAGAAGCACTTTGTAGTTTTCAGTGTACACATCCTTTACCACCTTGGTTAAATTTATCCCAAAATATGTTATTCATTTTGATGCTATTGTAAATGAAATTATTTTCTTAACTTCCTTTTCAGATTGTTCATTGTGAGCATATAGAAACACAACTGATGTTTGTGTGTTGATTTTGTGTCCTACGATTTTGCTAGTGAATGGTATTTTTTAGTTCTAAGAGGGTTGTGGTTTTTCATGGACTCTTTAGGATTTTGTACATGTAAGATCATGTTGCCTGTGAACAGAGATAATTTGACTTCTTCCTTTCGAATTTGGATGCCTTTATTTCTTTGTCTTGCCTAATTGCTCTGGCTAGGACTTCCAGTACATTGTTGAATAGAAGTGGCAAAAGCAGGTATCCTTATCTTATTCTTGATCTTAGAGGAAAAGCTTTCAGTCTTTCACCTTTGAGTATGATGCTACCTGTGGGCCTTTCATATTTGACCTTTATTATGTTGAGGTAATTTCCCTCTATTCCCTGTTTGTTGAGTGCTTTTTTCATGAAAGAGTGTTGCATTTTGTCAAATGCTTTTTGTACTTCCATCGAGATGATCATTTTTTTCCTTCTTTCTGTTAATGTGATGTATTACGTGGATTAATTTTCATATGTTGAACCATCAAGTCTGCATTCCAAGAATAAATGCCACTTGGTCATAGTGTATGATCCTTTTAACGTGCTGTTGCATTCGGTTTCCTCCTGTTTGGTTGAGGACTGTGGTGTCAGTGTTCATAAGAGATACTGGTCTGTGGTTGTCCTGTCGTGTCCTTGTCTGGGTTTGGGATCAAGGTAATGCTGTCCTCTCACTTCAGCTTTTGAGTCTCAGCTTCTCCATCTCTAAGATGGAGATAACAATAGAGTCCCTGTTTAGGGCTGTCATGCAGATTAAATGATAAAAATGCACACAAAATGCTTCAGCAGGGCCCAGTTCACAGGAAGCCCTCAAAATATGTTAGAGGAGGATAAAGATAATGATAAAAATAATAATAAATAAATAACAGTTCATCTCATAGTGGGACAGCTCAGTAGGCTGGGGCTTATAGACTCAGTCTGTATTAGCAGCAGGGCGTCTGTCCAGGAGCAGCACTTAGCAATTTTCCAAGTAAAGGGAGCGAGTGATATTATAGGGCCGAACTAGGAAGCTGTCTCCTGGCCTAACATGTGGTAGAGGCTCACCCAACTTTGTGGAGTCATTGAAAACTTCCTGCTTGCTTTGAGTTCTTAATAATGGCCTGACAGTTTTTGAGGAACTGAACGCAGTGAAGCCTGGCAAGAGACAAACAAAATGTCACAGACAGAATTTCTCTCATTCGTGGGTTATCAAAGGTTCAAAGGACACAAAGATCAATGACAATGGTGATGAAGATGATGTGGGTGACATTTTCCAAAGAACTAATGTGTTTTCATTTTTTTTAATACTTTATTTTTTTGAACAGTTTTAGGTTTACAGGAATTTTAGCAGAGAATACAGAGAGTTCCCATATATCCACCCCTCCAATACACACAGTTTCCCCTATTATTAACCTCATGCATTAGTGCGGTACATTCGTTACAACTGATGAACCAATATTGATATGCTATTATTAACTAAGTCCATAGTTTACATTAGGGTTCACTCTTTGCGTTGTACGTTCTTTCGTTTTGACAAATGTATAGTGACAAGTATCCACCATTACAGTATCATAAAAAATATTTTCACTGCCCTGAAATCCCCTGTGCCCCTCCTCTTCATCCTGAGCCCCAGAGCCCCTGTGCCCCTGGCAAGCACTGATCTTTTACTCTCCTTATAGTTTTACTTTTTCCAGAATTTCATACAGTTGGAATCATACGGTATGTAACCTTTTCAGACTAGGTTTTTTCACTAAGAAATATGCATTTAAGATTCCTCCATGTCTTTTTTGTTATTTGATAACTCGTTTATTTTTATCACTAGTGTTTCATTGTATGGATGTACCACAATTTGTCTATCCATTTACCTTTTAAAGGACATCTTGGTTGCTTCCAGTTTTGGGCAGTTATGAATAAAGATGCTGTAAGCATGTATCCAAAATAAATGAGTCTTCATGGATATAGAGAACAGACTGTGGTTGCCAAGGGGGAGGGGGTTGAGGGAGAGATGGAGTGGGGGGTTGAGGTTAGCAGATGTGAGCTGTTACATCCAGGATGGAGAAACAACAAGGTCCTACTGTATAGCACAGGGAACTATATTCAATATCCTGTGATAAACCATAATGGAAAAGAATATTTTAAAAAGAATGTATATATATGTATAACTGAATCACTTTGCTGTACAGCAGAAATTAATACAACATTGTAAATCGACTACATTTCAATAAAATAAATAAATAAACAATATAAATGAGTCTTAAAAATCAACAATAAGAAACCAAACAACCCAACTTAAAAATGGGCAAAAGAGCTCAACAGACACCTCACCAAAGAAAATCTACAGATGTCAAATAAGCATATGAAAAGATGTTAAACATCATACATCATTAAGGAATTTCAAATACACATGAAATATCTCTTCTTTTATTTAGACTACTTTGATTTCTTTCATCAACATTTTGTAGTTTTCTTCATATACCTCTTCATATAGCTAAGTATTTTGTGAGATTTATTCCTAGGTAATTCATTTTTTTTTTTTGGTGCTAATGTAAATGGTGTTGTGTTTTTAATTTCATATTCCACTTGTTCATTGTTGGTATATAGGAAAGCAATTGACTTTTGTATATTAATCATGTATTCTGCCACCTGGGTACAATTGCTCATTAGTTCCAGGAGGGCTTTCTGTCGGTTCTTTGGGATTTTCTGCATAGACAATCATGCCATCTGCAAAATGGGCAAAAGATCTGAACAAACACCTCACCAAAGAAGATTTCTTTTTCCTTCCCAATCTATCTTTTATTCTCTTTTCTTGCCTTGTTGCATTAGCTAGGACATACAGTACAATGTTGAAAATGAGTGGTGAAAGGGGACATCTTCACCTTATTCCTGATCTTAATTGGAAAGTTTCTAGTTTCTCACCATTAAATATGACGTTAGCTTTAGGGTTTTTATAGATGTACTTTATCAGGTTGAGGAAGTTCCCCTCCATCCCTAATTTGCCAAGAGTTGTTGTGGTGGTTTGGTGGTTTGTTAGTTTATCATGGATGGTGTTTAATTTTGTCAAATGCTCTTTTTGCATCTACTGTTATGATAATGCGATTTCTCTTCTCTACGCTGTTGATGTGATGGATTACATTAATTGATTTCCAAATGTTGAACCAGCCTTGCATACCTGGAATAAATCCCACTTGACTGTGGTGTAGAAGTCTTTTTATACATCACTGGATTCAATTTGCTAATATTTTGTTGAGGATTTTGCATCTATGTTCATGGGAGGTATTGGTCTGCAATTTTCCTGTTTTGCAATATCTTTATCTGGTTTTGCTATTAGAATAAGCTTGGCCTCACAGAATGAGCTGGGAAGTGTTCTCTCTTCTTCTATTTTCTGGAAGAGATTATTTAGAACTGATATCATTCTTTCCTTAATGTTTGATAGAATTGACCAGTGAACCCATCCAGGCCTGGTGCTTTCCATTTTGGAAGGTTATTCATTATTGATTCAAATTCTTTACTAGATATGAGTCTATTCAGAGTATTTATTTCTCCTTGTGTGAGTTTCAGTAGATTGTGTCTTTCAAGGAAATGGTCCACTTCATTAACTTATAAAATCTGTGGGCATAGAATTATTCATAATATTCCTTTATTATCCCTTCAGTGTCCATGAGATCAGTAGTGATGCCATCGCTTTCATTTCTGATTTGAGTAATTTGTATCTTCTCTCTTTTTTTCTTGGTTATCCTGCTAGAGGTTTGTCAATTTTATTGATCTTTACAAAAAAAAAAAAAACCGAACAGCTCTTTATTTTGCTGACTTTTCTCTATTGTTTTCCTGCTTTTTATTTCATTCACTGCTTCTTTTCTTGTGCTTGTGGTAGGCTTATATTGCTCTTCTTTCTCTAGTTTCATAAGGTGGAAGCTTAGATCTTTTCAAATGTATGCCTTCAATGCCATAAACTTCCCTCCAAGCACTGCTTTCACTGCATCTTGCAAATTTTCATAGGTTGTATTTTCATTTTCATTTAGCTCAAGATAAATTTTTATTTCCCATGAGACTCCCTCCTTGACCCATCTGTTATTTAGAGGTGTGTTGTTTAATCTCCAAATATTTGGGGATTTTCCAGCTGTCTTTCTGGTATTGGTTTCTAGCCTAATTCCATTGTGTTCTGAAAACGTACTTTGCATAATTTCTATCCTTTTACATTTGTTGAGGTATATTTTGTGGCCTGGAATGTGGTCTGCTTCATGAATGTCCCATGGGAGCTTGAGAAGGATGTGTGTTTTGTTGCTGTGGGATGAAGCTGTGTGGTTGCCAGTTAGATCCAGATGATGGTAGTGCTGTTCAGTTCAACTTCATTCTTCCTAATTTTCTGCCTGGTGGGTCTGCCCATCACTGACAGAGGGCTGTTGAGGTCTCCAGCTACCATGATGGATTCATCTGCTTCTCCTTGCAGTTCTATCAGTTTTTGCCTTCCATACTTTGATGCTCTATTGTTGGGTACATACAATGAAGGACTGTTATGTCTGCTTGGAGAATCGACCCCTTTATCACTATGTATCGCCTCTCTTTATCCCTGATAACTTTCCTTCCTCTGAAGTTGGCTCTGCCTGAAATTAATAGAGCTACTCCTGCTTTCTTCTTGTGTTTCAGTATTTTAAGTGCCAAAGTGTTTGGTAGGAATTTGGAAAGTGGGTAAAGGCACAGTCATTTGAATCAGGCAAACCTGGGAACAAGCCAAGCGAGTCAAAGTGGCTGACTGTGGGCACACTTAATCGTTCTATGCCTCAGTTTCCTCATCTAAGAAATGAGTAACTATCGGACCTACTGTACAGCACAGGGAACTATATTCAATATCTTGCAGTAACCTGTGATGGAAAAGAATCTGAAAAAGAATAGATATTATATATATGTATAACTGAATCACTTTGCTGTACACCTGAAACTAACACAACATTGTAAATCAACTAGACTTCAATAAAAAATTAAATTTTTTTGAAATGAGGAAGTATCCCTTTGAATTATTGTGAAGATGAAACGGGATAATGCAGTAAAGCACTTAGCAAATTTCCTGGCATTTGTGTAATTACACATAATGTGTCATTAATATATTCTACTAATATATGCAGTTATATTATTATCTATTCATATACTATAAGCTATTATTAATATAAGCTATAGGTTATAATTATATTGTGGGACATTAGTATAGATTTCTAAGTCCAAGTACTCTCTATGAAAGTTGGGTGAGGCACTCTGAGAAGAGTGACTTAGAAAATATTTGCAAAGTCTCAGGCTGGAGTGGATGGCTCATAGGCAGTGTCCTGAGAAGACACAGGACTTCGCACGTGCCCTGCAGCCCATAGTCCAGGGCGCCGGGGCCAGGTGGGGGTGTGATATTTCCTCCTTGGTGCCGAGTTTTGCTCATTCTTCTTATTAAAGTGGTTACACAGGAGGTTTCTGAGGCCACTGACAAATCACTGTCTGGGGTCTCTCTCTTTTGAGGGAAATGTGGTCACACCAGGGCCCCTATTGAAAAATAGATCATCTTTGGTTAGATAAATTCTGATTAGCTTTTAAGAAGCAACAGTAATAATTAAGCACATGGGAAAAACCTTCATTGTACACCAAGGCTTTTAAAAGGTAGTTATAAAACTATGTTTTGTGGTGTGAGTTCAATTGTGTTTAAACTTTTTAAAAAGATTGTAAGCATAGAGAAAAGACTGGAAGGATGTGAACCACCGTGTTCTCGGTGCCTGCCTCTGGGGGACGGGAGTCTAAGTGATTTTAATGTCTTCTTTGTGTTTTTCTCTAGTTCTCATTTTCTGCATTATTACAAAAAACATGTTATTTTAAAAATGAATAGAACAAACAACAATTATTACAAAACCTCCCCTGAACTTTAACACTTGCAGTAAATGGACAGTTGTCACTTGCCAACTGACCTTTCTGGTTTGTGTTGGGCCATTTCTGCTGTCTTGCCACTCGGGACAACCAAAAGGATGCTTGCATGGGATCAGAGAACTATCAAGTGGCCAATTCCTGGCCAATTCCCCCCCGAGTTCCCTCTTGCCTCTGTGTTGCCTGACGCCCTACCCCAAAACTGGGCATCTATTCTGGGTCTGCTGTCAGGGTCTGGTGACCCTCCACTCACTAGCTGTGTGGCCTTAGGCAAGTCACTTAACCTCTCTGACCCTCAGCATCCTCCTCTTAAAATGAGGATTGCAGTGACTGTCCAGCCAGATGAAGTGGTTAGCACATTGGGGCCCCCAGTGTCAGTGGCACTAGTTATTCCTTGTTATTCCTGTTATTCCTGGCTCTGACTGTCCCCCTTCTGCATTTCAGTCTGCAGACGTCGACAACCATCACGCACTCATTGAATATAATGAGGCCGAAAGCAGCTTTGTTCTCCACGACTTCAATTCCTGCAACGGCACGTTCGTCAATGAGTGCCACATTCAGAACGTGGCTGTGAAGCTCCTACCCGGAGACATCCTGAGGTTTGGGTCCAGAGGGCTGACCTACGAACTGGTCATCGAAAACCCAGCCTCGGTGAGTCCAGGCCCCTGCGGGGGTGGGGTGGGGTGGGGTGCAGAGGTGCCGTGTTGTGCCACCTTCCGTGCAGCCTAGGGCTCGGGTACGGCCACAGGTGGAGTTCGTCTGGAGCGCGTCACTCTTGCTTTCGAGATTCTGCGAAGTTCAGCCCCATCGCGTGGGTGCCCGGGGAGAGCGAGTCCTCGCGCCCTCTTCTGGGCATTTCGTGGAATTACATGCAAGGGTTGCCTAGCGACCAGCCCGGAGCGAGAGCGTTTTCCTGAAAAGTGAAGCTTGGCGAGGGGAGGTGGAAAGCAAGTGTGTGCTTTTGAAGATGCAGAGATGGATGCTTCCTTTTTAGGCAGATCAGTGCTCTGCAACTTCCTAGCTTTGTGACCTCGGCCAGGCTTCTCTGTATGCCTGGGTCTGGGTCTTCTTAGCGGTGCAGGGCGTTGAGAGAGTATCTATGTATAAAAAGTCAAAGTCTCTGGCCAGAGTAGACGCTCAAGGCCTGCCAGCTGTTATCACACCGGATCAGAAATGTTCCCGGGATCAGGACCTAAAGTATGGCCCCAGGTTAAGCTGAACGTAAGCCAAAATTCACCCAGCAAAGCTCAGTGACAAGAAGTATCTGGTTCAGTAGGGAGGCAGGATGGGGGCTGGTTAGCAACACAGTCCTGGGTCAGAACCCCAGCTCTGCCACTGGCCTACTCGGTGCGCTCTTGCACAAACCACTGGACCCCTCGGAACCTCGGTTTCCTCATCTACAAAATGGGGCCAACGACAGCAATGACCTTGCAGGCTTATCTCGAGGGCTCAATGAGATGGTTATCATTGTAAAGCTCCCAGAATAATGCCCATTCGTGGTGAGCACACAATTAATACCTGTCGTGTGTGTCCCAGAGAGACGGCGTGTTAACCTCACTCCCCAGCACCAAGAACCCTGCATGGACTGAGACCTCCGAGGCTTAAAGTCCTTTCTAGGACGAGGCTGGGTATAAATAAATAAAGTTTAGAGAATCTAGACAGAATCCTGGGGTGTGGGTCCACTAGGCAGCCTTAAATACTCACTCAGAGAAGATGAGCACCGTCCCTCAGGCTGCAGGGCCCGTGACACCGTATCCACCACGTTTGGCTTTGAAAACCTGGGACAGTTTTCTCCTGCTGCTTCTCAGCCCCCTTTTCCTCCTTGGACCAACATTAAAGTGTGCTCACTTGTGGGATGCACTGGGATCCACTGGCCGCCCTGAGGAGGGGCTCCTGACATAGAAGGTGTTGACCTGATCAGGGGTTCTCAACATGGGTTCTAAGGATCCCCCTTGTCAGAAGCACGTGGGGAGCAGACCAACAGTGCAGATCTGGGCTTCACCCCAGGCCTGAGGACTCATACTTAGGATTCCCAGATGAAATACAGGACACCCAGTTAAATCTGAATTTCAGATAAGCAACAAATAATTGTTATGTACAGGTGTGGCCCAACTATTGCAAGGAACCACATATGCTAAAAAAATTATTTGGTGTTTATCTGAAATTCAGATTTAACGGACACCCTATAGTTTATTATATATTGATTTATTCATTTCTTTATTTATGCGAAATCTGGCAACCATACACATCCTCCCTGGGATTAGGGCCTGGGAATATGCATTCTCACAAGCTCCCTGATGATTCTGATGCACCGCCAATAGGAGGGAAACCGAAATTTAGAATCATTTGCATGGAACACTTACAGAATTTTTTAGGGATCAAAGAAAAGGGGATTTCACACTCCCAAGCCTGAAAATCCAAGTTCATGAAGTTTGATTCAATGTGCCCCAACATGTCTGATTCCAAGAATTTTTCAGGAATGTTCAGTCAAATTACAGGTTCCCAGGCCCCCTCCCTGGGAAATTCTGACTTTGTGGCTTGCCCGTGGGGAGAAGAAGAGGGGGAGCAGCAAACAATATCTGCATTTTTTTCTTCTTTTTTCCTACAAAGATATTTATTGAACTATTATTTATAGGGGCATAAAATTTGAAACCTAAATTTCCATCCAAAGGGGGCATTGTTTAATAAATTATATTGTTTAATATATTCTAAGGAGTTTAATATATTATAAGGAGTTCGTTATATATGGAATACTCTTCTGCCTTTTTAAAACACAGCTTTATTAAGATATAATTGACATGCAATAAACAGCACATGTTTAAAATCTGTAAGTGGATGGGCTTTGACATATGGGTACACCTGTGAAACCATAGCCACAATCAAGACAGTGAACAGCTCCTTCATCCTCCAAAGTTTCCTCCGGATCACAGCATGTGTTTGTTTGCTTGCTTGCTCTTAACAGCTTCACTGAAGTACAATTTACATAACAGAAACTTCACCCATTTTGTGTCCAATTCAATCAATTTGAATATATTGATGGAGTTGTGCAGCCATCACCACAACCTGCTCTCAGAACATTTTCCTCCATTTCTATCACCCCAAACCTCGGAGAAACCTTGGAGGTATTTCATTTTGGGGTTTGTTTTTAACTTTTAATTTTCAAAATTATGGTAAAGTACACATAAAATTTACCATCTTAACCATGTTTCAGTGTACAGTTCACAGTGGCATTAAATCTATTCACACTGTTGTGCAGCCATCACCCCCATCCATCTTCAGAACTTTGTTCATCTTCCCAAACTGAAACTCTATGCCCATCACATCAAACCCCCTGCTTCCTTCCTCCCCTCCCACCATGCTTTCTGTGTCTGTGAATTGGACTATTCTAGGTTCCTCATATAAATGGTATCTTACATTGTTTGTCCTTTTGTGACCATCTTATTTCACTTAGTATGATATCCTCATGGTTCATTCCAGTTGAATATTTCATTGTATGGATTCACCACATTTTGTTTACCTGTTCATCCATCCATGGCCACTTGGGTTGCTTCCACCTTTTGGCCATTTTGAGTAAGTTTGTTATGCACACGGGTGTACAACTATAGAATGGGGACTTTATTTTACAAGGTACTTCTTATATAATTGTGGGAAAAAGTGATGACGACCTCTAACCTTGAGTAGATAAGACGGAAGAAGATGCTTTGTAAGAAGAGAAACCAGGAGAGCAGCAGGAGGAATCACTGACGTGAACAGCACTGTGCTAAGCAATTCACCTGCTCTCCCTTATTTCACGCTCATAGCAACCTATGAGATGGGTTCTCCCATGATCCCCATTTGACAGACAAGGAATCCGAAACTTAGAGAGGTTAAGTAATTTCCCCAGGGCCACACAGCTAGTCAGTGCAAATTAAACACTATCCCCACTTGCGGAAAAAGGAGGGGAGAAAACCATTTAGTCTGATGCTAGCTGGAGCAGTAGCCTTGACTGGTTTTCACACCGAGGAAAGCATACTCTCACGGTCACTCGAATATGCACGGATTTTTTCAATTCTTATTCCTACACGCACTTGCACCTTGCTTCATTCCTCAGTTGACTGCAGGCAGCTGCACAAGCGTTCCCCTGGCCTGTGCCCAGGGCACTTTGCAGGACTCTCCACAGCCCCATCTTCTCAAAAGTGCTCTCTGCCGGGGCGTCCCCAGCTTGAGGAGCTTCCATCCATGATGCTCATATTCATGGAGGGGTCCTTTGCAGCGTCCGTGTGAGGGCAGCCTGTGGACTGACTGACACCTTCCTACAAATTCCACTTCCTGATGACCCCAAGCTGCTGGCTATTTAAAAGAAGAGAAAGGAAGAGGGGAAAAGGGAGAGGTATTGAAGAGCATCTCTCATCAAATATTTTGAAGCCCAGTTTTTCTAAAAAATTCGTGGCCGTCTTGCTTCCGACCTATTCTTGTTTCCAATTGATTTTGGGGTCCCTGGTGAGGGCGCTGTGTTTCCTCCTTGGATGGAGTTTCCACAGAGGACTGCCCTGATATCATACAGATTCAGTATGATGAGAACTGTTCTTCTCCCGACAAAGAGTTCCCAAATGAAAGCATTTATTTCAGGCTTTGTGGTGACCCTAACCAATAGAGGAGGGTGTGACGGCATTTTATTGGGGGAGGCGGGTGAGGTGCGGGGCGGTTAGGAATCCAGATGTGTTTGCAGATGTCTCAGTGGTTAGAGCACGTGCCCTGAGGTCAGGCTGACTCCAGCGCCGTCCCAGCCCTGCTCTTGACCGGCTTTTATACTGGACGTGCACAAATCATCTACCTCTCAGGGCCTCGGTCCCCACTCCTGTAACAATAGTTCCTACCACCTTGAGTGACTGTGGTATTAAGTGGGCAAAGTGCGTAAATTGCTTAGTCCAGCGTCTGGCACCTAATAAGCACATGATAACCCTCAGCTTTAGAGTCAAGCAAACCAGCATGGAGCAGCCAAGATGCCTCCTTTGTAAGTGTCCTTATGGACAGGGAAACCTCCCAAGACCTGCCCCCGCTAGCAGATAAATACATTTGCAGATAAATTACCCATAGAATAACATACAAGATGGAAAAATATAAAGAAAAACTCTTGTTTGACAAAGTGCATTGGCAGCCAGGTTGTGCCCAGGACCATCCTTTTTTTTTTTTTGTGGTCGCGGGCCTCTCACTGTTGTGGCCTCTCCCGTTGCAGAGCACAGGCTCCGGACGTGCAGGCTCAGCGGCCATGGCTCACAGGCCCAGCCGCTCCGTGGCATGTGGGATCTTCCCGGACCGGGGCACGAACCCGTGTCCCCTGCATCGGCAGGTGGACTCTCAACCACTGCACCACCAGGGAAGCCCCCAGGACCATACTGTGTAAATTATAGCTCTCTCATCAAAGTATAACCTACGGCTGCCATATTGCACAGCTCCAGGGTCACCATTCACAACGTAGTCCATGTGGATGGCGCCCACTGAAACTGTGCAGGACATAACCCGCAGGGCCATCTGCAATGCCCTGAAGCAACCGTTGATTAATCCCATAGAGTCTTGGCACCAGGCGTGGGAAATTGAAGTCCCAGAGTCAGGTGTGCTGCCGTGTTGTGGGTTTTGTTGGTTGTTGCCTTTACTCGTGCTTTCTGAGCTCTGGGAAAGGAGGTGTGGAAACAAGCTGTACTAGTCACAGTGGCGCCGTTCTTACAAGGCAGCTGAGTAAGGAAACCCACGTCACCCGTATGTATCAATCATGTCTTTCTCTGTTCTGAAATATGGCAAAAGTGATGGAAATGGCCAGAATGAAAAAGGAAGCCAGGCGCCACAAATGACGTGCCGAGTTGTTCCATGAGGGGGTTGACAGCTCCTTGTCGGCAGCCCCATCCCCATGACTGCCTGTGTCTGGCCTTCCCTGTAGCCTGCTCTGCCCTGTTCCCAGTCCAGCCAGACTCTCCCACGTGGCTCCTGGATACTGTCTTCTGTCCCTGCAATGTCATGACGTCCTGTCTTGCGAGAAGAGCGCCCTCTGTCGGCCAATATTCCTTGCTGCTTTAATGGGGAAGCTCTGCAGAACACAATCGAGAAAGCAAGGGCTTTGGAGTTGGATGGACCCAAGTTG
The DNA here is from genome assembly GCF_964165515.1 of Mesoplodon bidens. Taxonomy (NCBI): domain Eukaryota; kingdom Metazoa; phylum Chordata; class Mammalia; order Artiodactyla; family Ziphiidae; genus Mesoplodon; species Mesoplodon bidens. The sequence continues at coordinate 45,981 of NW_027672372.1, read as the reverse complement.
AAATGCCAGCTGCAACTAGCTTTACCTTTCTGAGCTTCAATTTCCAATTTCTGCCAAGGAGCTACTCATTAATCCCAGGTCCCCTTTCCCCCTTCAGTTGTTTTTATAGAGGTCCCTGGGACCACCCCTATCATGGCATAAACTGAGGCTCAGAGAGTTTCAGTGACTTCCCCAAGGTTAGGCATCAATCATATAGATCCAGAGGCAGGATTAAAAGCCGGCTCTCCTGAGTCCCTTGGAGCCTTTTCCTAATAGCACGAAGCATCGTGGGGCCGTGAGAGCCGAGGCAGGTCCTTCACTGCCCAGCGGTTAAGGAAGGTCTTGCAATTCCCAGTCCAACCTGCAATTTCACACGCTGACAGGGGATGATTCATTATGTGGGTAAAAACGAAAGCCACTGATAATAGGAGAAACTGCATTTTCAGTTATCTGGCTTCCTTGCTTGTTTGGCTCCACTAACTTTTTTTTTGGCTACACCAATGCAGGATCTTAGTTCCTCAACCGGGGATCAAACCTGCACCCCCTGCATTGGAAGCGTGGAGTCTTAACCACTAGACGGCCAGGGAAGTCCCTGGCTCCACTAACTTTTTTTCTTTAATTATTTTATTTATTTTATTTATTTATTTTTGGCTGCGTTGGGTCTTCGTTGATGCGCGCGGGCTTTCTCTAGTTGCAGCGAGCGGTGGCTACCCTTCTTTGCAGTGCGCGAGTTTCTCTTTGCGGTGGCTTCTCTTGTTGCGGAGCATGGGCTCTAGGTGCGTGGGCTTCAGTAGTTGTGGCATGCGGGCTCAGTAGTTGTGGCACGCGGGCTCTAGAGCACAGGCTCAGTAGTTGTGGCCCATGGGCTTAGTTGCTCCGCGGCATGTGGGATCTTCCTGGACCAGGGCTCGAATCCCTGTCCCCTGCATTGGCAGGCGGATTCTTAACCACTGCACCCCCAGGGAAGTCTACCCACTAACTCTTTACCAGGGATATTGCTGCCGTTCCTGGACAAATTCAGTTGCGCCCTTTCTTCTCCTTTTTTGACGATGGTGATCACACCTGGTGGCTAATGTTTTATGCTCATTTATTATGGACCAGGACGTGTTCCCAGCATTTCACGTGCACTATCTCACCCACTTCTCACAGACTAAGAAATGGCTGTTGGTATCCCTGTGTCTTACAGACAAGGCACAGAAATGACACACTCGTCAGGGTCCCAGAGACGGAGCAGAGCCGGGAGCCGGACCAGAGTCTGTGTGACGCCGGATCCCAAGGTCTTAACCTGAGGTCGGCACGTTATGGCCCAGGGCCAAGTGCGGTCCATCGCCTGTTTCTGTAAAGTTTCCTGGGAACACAGCCATCCCATTCATTTCAGTATTGCCTGTGTTGTCGGCTACAATGGCAGAGTAAGCTGGGCAGATCCTATGGCCCACAGGGCTGGAAATGCTTACTGTCTGGCTCTACAGAAAACGTTGACCAGCCTCTGCCTGTAACACTATGCAGTCCTGCCTCTTTCATTTGACTTGGTTTCTAAAAGAAGAACTTAAAATAGAGGGGGGAGCTGGGGAGAAAGAACTCACTCAGATTGAGCCTTACTGTGTGCCAGGAAATGTGCTGGTTAATTGCTTAAGTTTACTGAGGAATAAGAAAAAACAGACAAGCTGGAAAACTAAATTTTGAACAGGCTTTTCAATACCTCTTTAAAAAAGAGCTGGAAATATGTGGTTCTAAATATACATACACATATATATGCATTTGCAAATATAGTAATAATATAATTACATTGACATGGATCTGATAAATGTACTAGACATTAACATATTATATATACAACAGATGCATATTATAAATTTTACCTGTTTCTTCAACTGGAAAGTTTTCTTTTAAAACTGTGGACTGTTGGGAATTCCCTGGTGGTCCAGTGGTTAGGACTCAGTGCTCTCAGTGCTCTCACTGCTGAGGGCCTGGGTTCAATTCCCGGTCAGGTAACTAAGATCCCACAAGTGCACGGCGAGGCCAAAAAACAAAATAAATGAAACTATGGAATGTCTTCCCTGAGTCACTTTTGAAGCAGAAATTTGGGGTTTGTAGTCTGAAGCCTGCTGTAGCTAGAGAACTATTTATCTATCAAAGTTTCTCTAAGCAGCGTTTTACTACTTGTCTTATGATTGGTTCCTTGGTCTTAAATCATTCTTCTCTGGAGATGCTGCTTTACTTTTATAAGTTGAAAGGTAAATTTGGTGCATGATGACAGTCTGGTGGGTTTTATTTGAGCATGTCATAACCTTTAAAACAACTTTCACTCTGAGTACATAGTGATGCTTATGCTAAAGTCTCAATAAGCATACTGTCCAGGAAATTTGATTGTTTGCAAGTGTCAGAAAACCAACTAAAACTAGCCTAGGCAAAAAAAAAAAAAAAAAAAAAAAAAAAAAGCTCATGGAACTGAAAAGGCCAAAAGCTGCAGCTTAGGCCCAGCTGGATCCAGGCGCCCAAATCATGGTCAGGAATCTGACTCTTTCTTCCCTGTTAGCTTCCCAATCTCAGATAGACTCTTGCCTCACCTGTAGGAAAGTGGCCACCAGCAGCCCCAGCACCCTACAAAGTAGCAGTTCCAGGGATAGAGCCAGCATCTTCATTGACAGTGGCTTGGATCACGTGGCTTCCCCTGAACCAATCACTGAGGCCAGGGGCCAGGAATGCTCTGATTGGCCAGACCTGGGTTATGGTCTCACCCCTGGGGTGGAAGGGTCAGAGTTCTATGGACTCAGGATTGTCAGGGAAAGGGTGTCTTCCCTGCAAAAAAATTAAGGTGCACATCCAGAAGATGGAAGAAATGGATGCGGGGGAGGCAAAAACAAAGAAGATGTCCATGACATTAGGAAGCATTCCTATTGCCTAAGTGGAGCCTTCCTAACGGGATTTGCCACTAGGGATCTGGGGGGAGGAAAATGATGAATAATCCACTTTTCCATTGGAAAAGTCCCAGGCCAGTCTCCAAGGAAGCAGAGTTGCTCATTTCTCTCCTGTGGTGAACTGGTGTGATGAGAAGCTCAGAGTCTGGGCCTTAGTTGTCCATCCCCAAGAAGGGTGGTGTTTCCACGTTCCTGGGACCTCTGAATTGGGCCCGTTGTTGAGGGGGATGTGGCTTTACTGTACCGGGGGTTGAGAAGCCGGCAACTGAGTGAATGACCAGAGAGTATGGTGCCCTTCAGAACAAAGCCTCTTTCTGGTCAAGCTTTGTCATCTCCTACCTGACCTTGTAGGATTTCCTCTACCCTGTGCTCTTACAGGTCCCGTGGGGACTTACTTATGTGATGAGAACTCCTGAGGCTGGGTGTTTCATATCAAAGGCGATTTCCCGAGACCAGTGAAGTGGAGGGCACGGGGCAGCAGACAGCCTCAGGCTCGGCCTCTGCAGCAGAAACTCACACAAAAGGACCCCTGAGGCTGTGTTGTCACCAGATGTCTACAGGCGATGCAGATGACATCGGGGGAGGTGGAGACGGGAGCGCGGGCTGAACCCTTAGCATCCTGCTGAGACAGAACCCAGACTCGGTCAGGAACCGGGCCGCGTCCTGCTTCCTCTGGCAGACCACACCCTTTGTTACCAAATCAGAACCACGTTGCTCCTTCTCTGAACTTAGTTGATGATCATTCATTCATTCATTCATTCCGTCTCTCTATCTGGCAAGACCGAATTGAAGCAGGCCAAGTCTAGGGGTAGCAAAAGCTATTTGCAAAAATCCGGCTGTTTTCTCATTAGATTCTATTTCCCATTTTATGGACTGACCAGGAAGCTGATTAGAACTTGAAAGGAAAGGAAAAACCGTAAGATTGAAGATTTACAAGAAAATGGGAAAATTAGATGGGCCAGATCTCCTTTAACACAGCTGGGAAAAACCCAAACGAATGGCTTTTCTGAACAGCTCAAAGGGACTTAATTCTTTTAAGTTCCAAAACCTAAAAATGATGTATAACTTGGCGGTTCTGTGTTCTAAATGTATAACCCTGATTTCTCACACTGAAGCCCCGTACATGATTTACCCTTTTCTTGGGGACATAGAATTATTACCCGTCTCTGAGTTACGGTGACACCCCGGTAGCTGTTGAGATAAAGGCCATTTGTCCTGGCACCAAGTAGCACCCTCTCCTGGCTTCTGAGATCTACTGGCCATGTTTTCTAGTCTCCATTCTGTCTTTCCAGGTCCATGGCTCCTCCATGCTGCGGTCAGTGTCCCTGCTCGCCACCATCACCCCTACCCCCCAGGCCCTTCCAGACCATGGGAATTAAGCTCCACATCTATGTATGTTAAATTCTTCTGTAAGGAAGCCGGTCTCTTCTCCCTCCTTTATGTATTTACTCACTAATGTATCTATGTCAGTATGGATCCATGTATACTGATTTTACACTTTGAATTATAATCCAATACTCATTAACTTGTTCATCGCTCAAATTCTTCCAGCCTTGGCCACTGGGAGCTCTTTCAGATTGCTTGCTGTGTCCTTGAGCATCTCCCCACCTTTTCGTTTTGGGCACTTGCTTACTCTCTGCTGTTACAAGATGCACCAGGCTTAGCATGTGTTTTCCCCATCCCAGCCCCAGAATCAAAGTGCTTTTTATTTACACTCCATTTGCCAACTGTTCAGCTCAGTCAGCGAACATCTACCATGAGTAGCAGGCACTCTGCTGGGTGCCAGCACAGCCAGCAATTGGCTGGTAAATATTTAATGACCAGCTCTCTGGAAAAAGTAAAGTACATGGATGCATAGCATAAGGTTTACTGATATAAAGAATGTGTAGCACAGTCTATCCATGTAACAAAATATACAGTACTCTTTCTTGTAAATTCTATATAGCCAGCTGAGTCTCACAGAATGCTTTCATTGACTTTAGGTGAACTCTTGTATCCATAGCCAATTTCTCATTGCAGTTGACGAATGAGAGAGTTCCCAACCTGAGCACTGGTGGGTATTTTTGGATATTTTGGATTTATGAATAATACAAGTGAAAAAAGAAAGACGTTAGAACTTCACATGTTCATCAGTGACATGAGTGACTTTGTTGCTGCATCAGATAATAATTTTTAAATACTCGAAGAACGTTTCCCCAATTTTTTGCTCTATTCATAACATAACGGCTAAGACACAACATGCTTTTGTATAATCTGCATTGTTAACATTTTCTCCGTTACTGTCTTAAGTCTAGGCAATCAACAAAACAAACAAACAAACAAAATCAAGCTCTACATGAACCACCATTATTAAACCTATTTATAAAACTTTTTAAAAACCAAGCCCTCATTTATAACATTTCCTGATTTCTATGGTGTAATATGCACTCCACGGTCAATTTCAAGCTCCCAATGACGCATCCCTGAATACAGAGAAGGAAAGAGAGGTGTGGTAACACATTACTATGTAACATTTCCAACAGAAACATATAGTAGAGTGAAATAACCTCAAGAGCATAGGTAATAATAAAATAGAGTAAAATAATTAGGAAGGGGTGACTTTTAAGTTTGTATACCAATTGTTTCTGATATAATTTAATTGTAAATTTATGTTAGTTAATTCTTATTAATGGCTGTGTTTCTCAACCAGTTGGCAAAATTCCTGGAAATTTAACAATCAGTTCTCGTGGGCGGGTACCAGCTGGCCCCAGCACTCCTCTGGTACAGCAGTGAACATACCACAGGTCTTCCCGGATGGAGGCTGGGGTCCTCTGAGCTGCTTCCAGGGCGTGGCATGTAGCAGAAAGAATAACACTTCCATAAGACAGTTGTCAGTGTTCCTAGAAAATCCCATTTCTAAGTAGCCCATGCGATGTCTTGTGTTTTTTCACACCATCTAATGTTCATTTCCTTTTTTTAACTTGGAAAATATCCTATCATTCACTAACCAGTCGTCTAAGATCCGTTTGTGAGTATGGAAAGCAAGTAATAAATCATGACTTCGAGTAACCTAGAAGTCCTAAGAGCACAGGTATTGGAGTCAAATTGTGTCACCACTTCCTGGCCGTGAGACGTTGGGCAAGTCATTTAACCTCTCTGAGCTTCAGTTTCTTAATCCACACAATGAGGGGTAAAATGCCTCCTGCAAGATTATTCTGGAGATCAGATGAGACCACATGCATTAAGTGCCCAGCACAGTCTGTGGCACATCTGTGGCTTCTCTACACAGTGGCTCATAGTCGTTGTATTGTCCACAATTACTTACAAATGGCAGAGCACATAACAAGCTCTCCAAGGGCAAGGTCTAAGTTTCCACCTTCTCTGCAGGCTCCAGGGCTTCCTGGCAGAATTCATGTGTACTGTAGGCACTCGATGTGCAAACTACTTCGAATTTTTTTTAGGGTGTCCCATTCAACTTACACTCTTTTCAGGGTTAGAAGCAGATATTGGGGAAATAACACAAAGAACAAATAGATAATCTGAAAAAAAATGGATAGTGATTTCTTGAGTAAATCATTGACCTGTGTTTATTAAAGCTAATATAAATTCAGCCGTGGATGTGGTCATGGTTAATCCAGGTGGTTGACAACCTGCTTTTTTTTTTTTTTCGGTACACGGGCCTCTCACTGTTGTGGCCTCTCCCGTTGCGGAGCACAGGCTCCAGACACGCAGGTTCAGCGGCCATGTCTCACGGGCCTAGCCGCTCTGTGGCATGTGGGATCTTCCCGGACCAGGGCACGAACCCGTGTTCCCTACATCGGCAGGCGGACTCTCAACCACTGCACCACCAGGGAAGCCCCAACCTGCTATTTTAAAGGTAGTATGGAAAAGAAATCAGGAGTATCACATATGCTACCTCAAAAACAAAACAAAAAACCCAACCATGGCAACATACCATATGGTCAGAGAACAGACACAAAGAAAGAGAAAAGGCATTAGCATGTATTTTTAAACTAAAGTTTCTAAAAACAGACTTGAAGACTTCCCTGGTGACACAGTGGATAAGAATCCACCTGCCAGTGCAGGGGACACAGGTTCGAGCCCTGGTCTGGGAAGATCCCATATGTCGTGGAGGAACTAAGCCCATGCGCCACAACTACTGAGCCTGCGCTCTAGAGCCCACGTGCCACAACTGCTGAGCCCATGTGCCCCAGCTACTGCAGCCCATGCGCCTAGAGCCCACACTCCGAAACAAGAGAAGCCACCACAAGGAGAAGCCTGCGCACCACAACAAGAGTAGCCCCCCGCTCGCCGCAACTAAAGAAAGCCTGCACGTAGCAACGAAAACCCAACACAGACAAAAATAAATAGAATTAAATCTAAAATAAATAAATAATAAAAACAAACTTGTTGATAACTGACCTTGACCCCATGCTTCCTGTACAGCCCAGAGCTAGCTTTTAATGTGAGTCTTCTTCTTATGTTTGCTTTTCTCCCTGCCTGTATCGTTGTAGTTGCCAGCAGCAATTTCTGAGAAAACCTTGACCTTCCCTTTGATAAAGCAAGCCGGGAAACTAGAGAAAACCAACTTTAACCATCCAACTAAAGCTACCCTCAACCAACATGCTTCAGAGAAAAAAAAAAAAAAACCTTTATTTTTAAATTTTTAAACCCGAAGAGCTTGGAGTCTCTGCTGCGTTTATACATCTTTGGCTCCTTCCCACTAGGGGCCCTATCGTTCGGGCTCTGTGTGCTGCAAGCGACAGAAACCAGCTCTAGCCAGCCTCAGGGATGGAGCACTTCAGGGTAGCACCCCAGCCAGTGCTCAAAACCAGCTTCCTTATTTTCCCCACCATGTTCACAGCAGCATAGTTATAATAGCCATGAGGTAGAAACCACCCAAGTGCCCATGACGCTTAATGGATAAAAAAAAATACACTCTAAACTGTATGGTGGAATATTATTTAGCCTTAAAAATGAAGGAAGGGCTTCCCTGGTGGCGCAGTGGTTGAGAGCCCGCCTGCCGATGCAGGGGACAGGGGTTCATGCCCCAGTCCGGGAGGATCCCGCATGCCGCGGAGCGGCCAGGCCCATGAGCCATGGCCGCTGAGCCTGTGCCTCCAGAGCCTGTGCTCCACAACGAGAGAGGCCACAGCAGTGAGAGGCCCGCCTACCACACACACACACAAATAATAAAATAAAAGAAGGAAATTCTGACATGTTACAACATGGATGAACCTTGAAGGCCTTATGCTAAGTGAAATACGCCAGTCACAAAAAGACAGGTACCATGTGATTTCACTTATTTGAGGTACTTGGTACTTAGAGTAGTCCAATTCATAGAGACAGAATGTTGGTCACCACGGGCTGGGTGGCGGAGGGAATGGGGAGTTGTTGTCTAATGGTTAATAGAGTTTACATTTTGCAAGACGAAAAAGTTCTGGAGATCCATCTCACAGAAATGTGACTATACTTAACACCACTGAACTGTATACTTTAGAATGGCTAAGATGATAAATTTTATGTTGCAGGTTATTTACCACAATTTGAAAAATAAATAAACAGCTTCCCTCTCTCCATGTCTGGGCTCCACTCCCTCATGCTGGCTGCATTCTGAAGTCCCACCAGGTCACTCCAGATCCTGGTGTCCAGCCAAGTCTTCTTGGGTCTCCTTGGCTCTGATTGCATCACTTGCCCCACCACTGAACCAATCAGTATGTCCAGGGAGTGTGATTGGTTGAGTGCTTAGCCCCACCCACAGCAATGGGCCGACAGATTGGGAGGGAGATTCCTGGAATTTCCAGAAGAGCCAGGTGGGTTGCGGCCTGTCCACTACGGCAGTGAACCACTTGAGTCATGAGATATGAGCACTCCCTTTAGCACCCTGGCAGTTAGTGGGCAGTGAGGCACATCTACCTGAGCATCCCAGCACAAAAGGGAATTCCTCCACACTACCCGTGGTCTCTCGATTTGTTTTCTATCAGGCGGGGGTAAAACATATTCAAATTTCCCCCTTCCCACCTTCAGCCCTTTCATTCGATAAATCTTTATTAAATCGATGAGGAAAGGTTGTAGGAATGATTGAGGCAAGACAGCCCCAGAGGAGAGGACGGGAAGGGATCGGATGGATGGAGAAGTGAGTGCAAGGCAGGAGCAGGACACCTCAGCTTCTGAAAGGAGAGAAAGGAAGAAAGCTTAGGTGGAGACCGAGGTGCCCACAGTGGAGAGAAATTCGAATCTTCACATAAGGTAACAGAGTTCTGGAACACTGCCAAGTCCGTTCCTGAAACAGGTTTCAACGGGGCCAGTGTCATCATAAATGCTGGGCCAGGTGTCGCCAGGCAATTGGAGTTTGATTTTCCCCAACAGTGTTCTCCCTGACTCCAAAAAAGTCTTCAGGGGAATTCACCAGATTCTTGACTTGGCTGGGAAAGACTGTAGCTAAAAGACTGGTTTGGGAACCTGAGTGAGTGGAGAACCTTCCTCTTGAATACAATCCAGCTAGAGCTATAGGAAGTTCTGTCTGCCAGTGCTCCTATTTCGGAAGCATTCTGTCCTGTTTGTCATTATGTGTCTGCAGTCTGCAGAAAGAGAAACGTGACCGCCACAGGCGGCAAACCTTTGAACTTAGCTTCTTCCTTGAAAAGTGTGTTTTTTTCTGCCAAGCGACTGGGGGTAGGGTTGGGGCAGAGAAGGGAGAGAGAGACAGAGAGGGAAAGAACTTTCCAGAGCCCCAGTCCCACCACCCTCTCCACCACCACCTGAGCTTGGTGAAGTCCTTAACCTCTCCAAGCCTCATTTGTAAGCTAGGAATAAGGAGAGCTCCTCCCCTTCAGGGCTATCGCGAGAAATCGGTGAGTAATTACAGTAAATGGTAGCATTCACGATGTCACGGTTTAACCACTAGGCACAGGGAGGGACGGCCACAACAGCATTAACCAAGAAAAAGCCAGGTGTCAGCACCTCTCAGCATTTGCTTCTCCTGGTTTAGATGGATTTTGATGTGCTCTCTAATGAAAGTAGCTACAGACATCTTCCGCCGGGTCAGATGAAAAAAGGTTCCCTCGATAGATATTTATGGAGCGTCTGCCAAGAATCAGATGTGGCAGATGTTGAGGATCACAGGCTAATGAGCCAGCTGGGTTTCGAGCCAGTTGGGGTGCCTGCCACCCCAGAGCTCTCGGCTTCGGGGAAGAGGTGGAATGGGAGTGCCAGGGAGACACACAGTGTGGATGTGTGTGTCCTGGAGAGCTGGGCTTGAATCTCGGAGATGTGTTCATTCATTCTTTCAACCAATATTTAAGGACCTACTGTGTATGTGCCAAGGGTTTATTCTAGGAGCTGAGGATACGGTGCTGAGCAAGGTAGACAAAAAGCTGTCAGCCTCTCAGAGCTCAGAGGTGGCGTTGTACCAGCTCAGACGCTCACTGCCAAATCTGTGGTCCTGGGAAAGTCACTAGGTCTTGCTCAGCCTCGGGCTCATCACAGAGCATCAGGGGTATTAAATGAGGTAATGCATGTGAATCTCTTGACTGGGTGCCTGGCACGAAGGCTGCACCCAATAAATGGTGGTGCGATAGTGTGCAAGGTGACCCATGGTGGGGACCGCCATCCCAAATTTGGGGAGAGTGTGGGAGGGATTCTTGGGAGAAGTGACTTATACGCCGAAATCTAGGGCAGCAATTATGTCGCCAGGACAGAAAGGTGAAGACCACCCCAGCTGCTCGTAACCTCCCCTGACCCTCTTGTCTGCCCCTGCAGGTCTCCTTCCCATGGGTGAGGGGCCCAGCACCTTGGCCAAGGCCACAGCCACCTTGGGCCACCCAGGAACTGAACCAGTCACCCTCACCAACACAGACCCCCTTCTACCCGGGCATCTGGACAGCGCCAGTGCAGAGGAGCTGGTCGCAGGGGTCCCCCGAGCCCCCCATGGTCCCACCAGCCTCCCACAGGCGGCCCGTGAGTGCCAGCGAGAAGATGTTCTCCTTCAAGGTGGACAGAGCCGCCCACAGCGTTCCCATCATCAGGCAAGGTACTCATTCATGGGCGCTTCCTTGGCGGCTTTGGGGAGGGGCTTTTGCCAGGAGGACGGGTCTCAGTTTCTGCTTTCCCCTTTTTTTAAAAATTTTTATTGAGGTGCAGTTGATTTACAGTGTTGTGTTAGTTTCAGGTATGCAGCACACTGAATCTGTTCAACATATACATGTATCCACTCTTTTTTAGATTCTTTTCCCATATAGACCATTACAGAGTATTGAGGAGAGTTCCCTGTGCTATCCAGTAGGTCCTTCTTAGTTATCTCTTTTATGTATAGTATTGTGTATGTCAATCCCTCTCTTCCAATTTATCCCTCCCCCCTCTTATTCCCGGTAAGCATAAGTTTATTTTCTACATCTGTAACTCTATCTCTGTTTTGTAGATAAGTTCATTTGTACCTTTTTTTAGATTCCACATATAAGCAATATGGTATGATATTTGTCTTCCTCTGGCTTTTGCTTATGTTCTCTGGTTCTGAAGTAGAACATAATCAAATGTGAAAAAATTGGGATAAGCAGAAAGTTAGAAAACAGTAAAAGATAAGCTGTCACCCTTATCACCAGAATTCTCCCTGTTGACTTTTTGGTACAAACTCCTCCAAGACTGTGCTCTGCCCATCTGCACACGTCAGTACCTCTGTGGTGAGTGTGTGTGTGTGTGTGTGTGTGTGTGTGTGTGTTTGTACATATATATGAATATATATGAATTTGTATCAGAATCTAAATTTATATACTTCAACTCAGATGTACAGACATATTGGTAACTGAAATCCCTCTTGCCTTAGGAGGTTTTTAAATATTTTATTACCATTTTACAGGTAAGAGGAGACTGAGGCTTATGGAGAAAATTATTTCTCTGGAGGTTATGTATTCAATCTAATCTAAAATAACGCTTTTCGGTCAAATTTAAGGCTGGTTATCTCAGTGACTGTCACTCACAGCCTGGTCACTTTGGGGACACACAGCCATCAGGGTTTCCTTCTCCCCCCCTCCCCCCCAGAAGGCCTCATGGCACTTGGGGAGGAGACTTCCTGTCTGTCACCATCCTCTCGGCCTTGCCAGGCTTACTGGCAGAGTAGCTGGGTCGACTTAGTCCCTGGCATGATTCCCAGGTTTCTTCTGTGGCCACTGGTGTGGAGGTCCCATTCTCTGTTTTCTGTGTCCCAGCCCCAGACCCCTCTGAGTCCCCAGGTCTCTCGATGCCTCCACACCCTTCCCTGGTCTCACTCAGGACCACTCACCTAGTCACTTCCCTCAGCCATTCAAATAATAGTTATTATTCTGAAATAAACAGACTAAGGAGCAAATGAAAGGTATCTCTGCAGTTTACATCATCATCATCATCATCTAAGGAACGCTCATGTACCAACCACCCAAGTTAAGAAATTACTCAGCCATTTCCCCCCAGCATTTTTTTAAATTTAATCTTATTTATTTCTTTATTTATGGCTGTGTTGGGTCTTCACTTCTGTGCGAGGGCTTTCTCCAGCTGCGGCGAGCAGGGGCCACTCTTCATCGCGGTGCGCGGGCCTCTAACCATCGCGGCCTCTCTTGTTGCGGAGCACAAGTTCCAGCCGCGCAGGCTCAGTAGTTGTGGCTCACGGGTCCAGCTGCTCCGTGGCATGTGGGATCTTCCCAGACCAGGGTTCGAACCTGTGTCCCCTGCATTGGCAGGCAGACTCTCAAACACTGCGCCACCAGGGAAGCCCCCCCCCAGCATTTTAATGTGAAAACTTTCAAACATACAGCAAAGCAAAAAGAATTTTATAGAGACAGCTCTCCTCCTAATTCTACCGCTAACACTTTGCTGTACTCTTTATTACATTTCTGTCTACCCATCCTTCTTGTCCTGCATTAATCCATCTTATTTTTTGGATGCATTTCAAAATAAATAGCACACATCTGTAGTCCTCCCCCTAAATGTTTTAGCACATATACCATTAACTAGAACTCAACATTTTTTGTCTCCTTCATGTAAAATGAACACAGAATGTGTATTAGTTATCATGAATGCATAACGAATTCTCCCCAAACGTAGTAGCCTAAAGCAAAATCAAACATGTGTTATCATCTATACGGTTTCTGTGGGGTCAGGAATTTGGCAGCAGCTTAGCAGGACGGCTGTGGCTCAGGGTCCCTCGTAAGGCTGCAGTCATCTGAAGGCTTGACCTGGGCCAGAGGATCCACTTTGAACACGGCTGCTCACATGGGTGTCAGCAGGAGGCCCCGGTTCCTCACCACATGGGCCTCCCCAGAGAGTGGCTCAAGCGTTCTCATGACACGGCAGCTGCTCCTCCTGAGCAAGTGATCCTGGAGGACAAGATGGAAATGGCAACATCTCTTGTGACTAAGCCTCAGAAGTCATGCTCTGTCATTGTTGCAGTATCCTGATGGTTACCCAGGGCGTCACCCTCCAGTGTGGGAGAAGACTACACACAGGCCTGAAGACCAGGAGGCGGGGATTATCAGCAGTCATCTTGGAGGCCGGCTACCACAGCCTGCCCTCGGGTCCTCAATGATTCACACTCCTCCTCCTCTCTCCCGAGGCCCCCCAGAATCTCACCCCAGTAACAGCATCGGCTCAAATTCCAGAATCTCGTCTAAATCAAGTCCAGGTACAGATGGGGCTCATGGGTGTAGTACGTTACGTTCAGCTCATCAAGTACTACTTCCAGAAATCTGAAGACCTCTGAACAAAGGGTCTGTCCCTCACACACCCAGCACATATTGGTGGGACAGACATAGCATCACTGCTACATACACTCCTCTTGTTCCAAAAGAAGAAAAACAGGAAGCACACAGGAGTCCCTGGCCCAAAGCAGTTCTGAAGTCCAGCTGGGAAAATATCGGCAGTTCCTTGACTGGGCTTCAGTCCAACTCTTGCCCAGAAATGACTTTCCAGGGCTCTTGGCTCTGCCCCTGGTCCGTGAGTTCCGCCTTCTGAGTCGTCCTCCCTTTCCTATGAAAGGTGTCCCATGGATGTGGCTGCATAGTTTTATAGCCTGCTTCCTGCCTGTAGAAGCTTGGGGGTCCAGACGCTTCTTTGACTTTTGTGGGTCTCTGTCAGTCTGAGTTGGCAGTGCTTCTTATTGGGGTTCATCCTATCAGGCAAAAACCACGCCCACAGACTTTTTTGTCACAAGCCCTTCCACCATGGGCTTCTGCAAAGACTGACAAAGGACAGAAGCTTCTTAGAAGCCCAGTTCTTTGACCGAAGGGTTCTCTTGGACACTGCCCTGGATCTGTATTCTTAACAAAGGATTTTACAACCACACCCTCAGCTTCTTCTCTGGACTGTGTTTTCTTGAGAGTACCCTTGATTTGATCTTTGCCCAGAACCTGTTTCTTACATTTCATTTGCCACCTGGAGAGGCAGGGAATTTTCAAGCCCAGAACATTGCCCTGATTTAACAGCCCTTCCTTTAACTGTCTCTCCCCCTCACATTTCACTATAAGTAGCAAGAAGTAACCAGGCAGCACCTTCCAAGACTCTGTCTGGGACTCTCTTTAGCTTGACCACTCAGCCTCATCACAAACATTTTCTACCTTCCTCATGACCACTGGCAACGTGTTAGGAAACCTTCTGCCACCACCTGACAAGGATCCCTTAACCCCAGTAACATTTTCCTCACTTTCCTGGAACCCTTCCCTCACTGCCTCCTCAAAGGCCATCGGGCTTCTACTAAGACTATTCAGGCTTTCTCAAAGACTCTTGGACAAAGTCCTCCAGCTTCTGGCCACTGTTCCATCCCAAACCACTCCACATTTTAGGGTTTTTGTTAAATTTTGCACCACTCCTGGTGCCCAAACCTGTATTTGCTACTTATTGTTGCATAACAAATTACTGCAGGATGTAATGGCCTAAAACAACAGTAAACATTTATTATCTCCTAGTTTCTCTGAGTCAGGAAGTTGGGAATGGCTTCGCTGGGGGATTCTTGCTCAGGCTTGTCCATGAGGTGGCAGTAATGGTGGTGGCTGGGCTGTGGTCCTCTGGGGGCTTGTCTGGGGCTGGAGGACCCACCTCTAGGATGGTTCACTCACATGGCTTTTGGTAAGAGGCCTCAGTTCTTCACTAAGTGCACCTCTCCATACGTTGCTTGAGCATCCTCAAGCTGCCAGCTCCTCCAGACAAGTGGTCCTAGAGAGTGAGGCAGAAGCTGCAATGTCTTTTAGGATCTAACCTCAGGAATCAAACTGTGTCATTTCTGCAATATCCTTGGTTACATAGAGAAGCTTTGTTACGGACTGAATTGCATTCCCCCAAAATGCATATGCTGAGGCCTCAATCCCAATATTGCGGAACGTGACCCTATTTGGAGATAGTGTATTGAAATAGATGAGTAAGTTAAAATGAGATGATTGGGTGGGCCCTAATCCAAGGGCTGGTGTCCTTGTAAGAAGAGAGAGAGAGACGCCAGGGATGCACGTGCACAGAGAAAAGGGCATGTGAGGACACAGCAGGAAGGTGGCCGTCTGCAAGCCAAGGAGAGAGGCCTAACCCTGCCCACACCTTGATCTTGGACTTCCAGCCTCCAGAACTGTGAGAAAATGAATTTCTTTTGTTAAGACCTCCTGTGGTGTTTTGTTATGGCAGCCCCAGCTAACTAATATAAAGTCCATCCAGTATTGGAGAGGATGATGCAAGGTCTGAATACCAGGAGACAAGAATCAGTGGGGCCATCTTGGAGACTGGCTACCACACCCTGAAAGGTGTTAGACCTTGAATGTGCTCACTGAGTTGTGCCAGTCGTGCACAACTATGTAACCCAAATTCCTATCAAGATATAGAACATTACCATCACCCCAGAAAGTTCCCTCATGTCCCTCCCCAGTCAATTCCCAGCCCCAGGCCCCAGAGGCACCCACTCTTCTGAATTCTTTTCCCGCCATGGATTAGATATTCCTGTTCTAGAATCTCAAGTACACAGAACCATGTAGTACATGTTCCTTTGTGGAAGGCTTTTTTCACTCAGCATAGTATTTCTGAGATTCATTCATTTTGTTGTATGCATCATGTTCTGTCTTATGAACATATATACAGGGTTTGGGGTTTTTTTTTTTAATGTGTCCTTTGGACACATGGCACATGGGCTGTTTCTTTTCTTTTTTTCACTCCGCCATTTAAATTTTTCCACTGTAATCACCGGTTTCTCCAGTGCCATGCTGAACTTGGGGCTTCTCTGAAGGCCTTGGATTCCCCCTGGAGAAATGAAGGATGAGTCGTATGGCTTAGAGTCCCTCACATCTACCTGGGCTCTATCTCCTCAGCCTCTCAGCCAGGTCTCATGTTTCCAAACGTTTGCCCTCGTTCCCCTGGCACTCTCGCCATCCTCAGAAAAGGACTTTCATCTTCCCGTGTCATGGGGAGTTCCTTTGTGTCTGGGCCTCTCTACTCCACGCTTTAGAGAAAACTCTGTGCTCCAGTCCTCCATGCTGTCTCTTGACAGAAAACACCTCTTTTTAAGGGTTCCGAGAAAGCTCTTTCCTCTCTTAGCAAAGCTGGGCTCTTCCAATTAAATTGGTTTACTGTTAGACTGTCACCTTGCTTTAGACTTGAAAAATTCTATTTGAAAACCCAAAGCCAAGGATTTATTTACTGCAGATCAGGTCAGGGTTTCTCAATCTTGGCACAGTGACAGGTGGGTCGCATAACTCCTTGTTGAAGGATCTGTCCTGTCCACTGTCGAATGTTTAGCAGCATCCCTGACTCCTACCCACCAGAGATACCAGTAGCAACACCACCACCACCAACCGCCCTAACTGTGGTACTCAAAAATGTCTCCAGACATTGTCAAAAATCAAAACATCATTTTGCCTGGGGGAAAAATCACCCTGTTCTAGTTAATACTCTTCCTTCCTTTACCACAAGGCAATAAAACGTCAGCTCCAAGGCCAAATCTTAATGGCAAGAGCTCATGGGAGGTGGGGAAGAATTACTGAGAAAAGAAAATATGTGGAGTGACTTATTAAAATAGCATCTTGATTCATATATATATATATATATATTTTTCCCAATAATGGGATCATATGAACCTAACATAGGTAACCTTCTTTTTTCTTTTTTTGGCCGTGCCGCTCAGCTTGCAGGATCTTTGTTCCCCAGCCAGGGATGGAACCTGTGCCCCCTGCAGTGGAAGCACAGAATCCTAATCACTGGACTGCCAAGGAATTCCCTACCTGATTTTTAAAATTCAATAATATGTCATAAACATCTTCCCACTTCAATACATTGACTACATAGTGGTTAAAAGCATAGGCTCTGAATCCAACAAACTTAGGTTCACCCCTTGACTCTACCACTTACCAGCTGTGTGTCCTTGAGCAGGTGACTTGACGTCTCTGTGCCTCATATCTCTCACGTATAAAATGGAGATGGGAATAATAATGCCTATCTCACTGGGTTGTTATGAAGACGAAATCGTATCCTGCCTGTAAGTGCTGAGCACAGCGCCTGGTGCATAGCGAACATTCAGTAAATATTAAAATATTTAATATTTTAATATTTAAATTTTAAATTTTACAATCTTAATAATTTAAATATTTTAAATTTTTAATATTTAAATTTTAAATATTAAAATTTAAAAATTAAGTTATTACCTAACTATGATTGTTATTTAACTTTTATTTACAACTTACAATGTCTTAAAGACACAGTTAAGGTGCACACATACTGCCCCTGCTGCAGACTGGTGATTATTGGAGCGCACCAGGACAGCTGGGGGTTGTTAAAATATTAAAGTAACTCCCCTGGCTTTTGGCCAACAGCTCATGCCCGAAAATTCTTAAAGTGCCTGCGTCCCCATATCCGCCGTCCCACCGCCCCAGCCCTCCCGACTCTCCCTGGGGCTTCTCCCCACTGGGACCTCCGAAGGATCCAGCATCTAGAGTTAAGCCGGTTTGGTCATACATGGCCCTTAGGTTCTTTTTGATAAATAACAGTAGCCGGTAAAGAAGTTTGGGGCAGGTGAGGGGTAACTGCTCCCGCACCTCCCTGCCTGGGTGTAAGGAAAGCAAGTCTCAGAGCAAATTCTAGCCCCACAAAGACTTTGAGTAAACACACCTTCCCCAGTAAAGGGACCCCATCGATCAGCCTGTTCTGTAAGTTTGATGAAGTCCCCCCTCCGGCCATCATCTTGCAGGGAAGCGTCCCTCAAGACAGCCACGACAGGTTCACAGAGGCAGCCGGAGTCACCCCTAGAGATGGCATCAGACGCCAGAACTCTAAGCTGAGACTGGACAGGGGCCCAGTTAGGGTCAGACCCCGAGGCCCTCCCTGGGGACACAGGCCAGTCAGTACCTTCCTCCAGTGAGAGCCGATTTCTTGAGGAATATGAAAACAGATGAAATCTTCCTCCTGAAAACTCAGTTTCCAAATTGAGATGCGCATTCAGTGTAAAATTAACCCCAGATTTCAAAGGCTTCACGCCTTGAAGAAAAAGAATATAAAATATCTCCATATTTTTTATAGATTACGTGTTCAAATGATGCTTTTTAATGTATGGGGTTAAATAAAATTGATCATTAAAAATTCCTCTCTTCTTTTTACCTTTTTCACGTGACTACTAGAAAATTGAAAATTGCATTCTGTAGCTCCCATTATTTCTCTATCAGGCACTGCTGCTGTAGTCAGTTAGGACTTTGCTGCTCAGGATCCAAGAGAGTCAGATGGGGGCAGTGAGCTTCAAATAAAAGTTTTCTAATCATGGACCTAGTTGGGGAGGTGGAGGGAGAGAAAATGGGCAGCTGCTGAAGTTCCAGGCCCTTCTGTTCCTCGCGCCCCAGGGAACACTGTGGCCAGGGCTGCTCATTCAACACACAAGGCTGTGCATTCTCTGGGCACCACAGGCCATCAGCTATGTCCACTAGAGGTTCTGGGGTCCACAAAGAGGTTTGAGACCTGGCTGGGGAGCAGGAATCTTTGACTCTAAAATGCATAAATAAAAAAGGCAGAAGCAAAATGAATAGATGATGAATGTCCACAAACATGACAGTGAGTGCTTCATTCATCATTAATGTTAATACTCATTAAAGTTTCATCACCACTGAAAACAATTTGTTCAGCTTCTCACTTCACAGGAAGATAAGAATGTGCAGTGACTGTCCAGAAACCATAGTCACTTGGAAATTTAAAATACGCTGCTTGGGCCCAAGTGGTTTCACAAGTAGAATTATAGAAATCTTGACAAACGTTTCTACACCAATAAAAAGAAATGTATTCAGTGTTGATGTGAGTGAATTGCGAGATGTCTGATGTGATACAGAGTGGGGTCCCCAAACACAATGCCATACTCCCTGAAAGTCATATCAAAAGGCCTTGTAATACTGGGGTAAATAAGAAAAAATATAGGAAAGCTTAAATGGCTGTCAAGTGGATCCTAGTTAAACACGTTTGGCACACTTGTACAATGGACCCCAATGCTACCCTTGAAAAGAACCCAGTACAGCCTCAAATACTGACATGGGAAGATGTTTTTGATATTGTTAGCTGAAAAGTAAGCTGGATAAGAATCTCTGACATGTAAATGCATTTTTGTTTATTGAAAAGATATGGCTGCAATAAAACAAACATAGCTAATGTTTAGGGCTAAATGCTCTACTTGAGGGGCCAGCAAACTTTTCCTGTAAAGAGCCAGATAGTAAATACTGTAGTACTTGTGGGTCACATGGTCTCTGCTGCAACTACTCAGCTCTGCCTTTGTAGCTGGGAAGCAGCCATAAATAATATGTAAATGATCACTGTGGCTATGTTGCAATAAAACTTTATTTACAAACATAGTCAGAATTCCAGATTTGGCCGCAGGGCCATAGTTTGCCAAGCCCTGCTCTATATCATTATTCTATTTAATCTCCAGATAGCCCTTTATAACAGAGACTATCAGGAATCCTGAATTATGTATGTGGAAACGAAGGCTTAGAGAGAGCAAATGATTTGCCCAAGGTCCTCAGCTCTTATGCAGCATAGAAAAAAGTCTGGAAAGAGACACACCACAGTGCATCAGTGCAGTTAACGCTGGGGAAGAGAAATGAGGCAGCTCTTACCCTTTCCAGTCCTCCTGTAATGCTTTCAGTGCATAAGTCTCATGAATGTGAAGGTTAATCTGAAAATATTTTTTAAGACTTTGGGGAAACTCACTGTCTCCTCTGCCTTCTCTGTTGACCTTGTGTGTTAGTGTGGACCAACGCCGCGGAACTGTCGGAACAATCAGTGGCCGAGGAAAGTCCTGGGACAGGGCCCTACAGAGAAATTTTTGTGGACCAGGACCTGTCCCAGCACGATAAGGTGAGGGGTCTTGGGGAAGCACAGAGCTACAGCAGCAAGAGGGACCATGGAGAGATTGCCACTGCCTCTTGTTCTCTGTGTCTCAAGGACTGTCCCTTTTTCCTACTTCCAAGAAACCACCTCTTCCTCCCAAGACATTCAGCCAGGTTTGGCCACTGCTCATTTTATCCCAAATAACATCTACAACTACAAGGTACTGAGCACCTACTGTGTGCTGGGCCATGTCCTGTGCACTTGACATTTATTAGCTCGTTAATCTTCACCATCTTCAAAAAAGATTGCATCACCCTCACTTTGCAGATGAGGAAACTGAATCTCAGAGAGGTTCAGTAATGTGTTCAAGGCTGCCCAGTGCAAGGAGCAGTGTTAGGATTCAAATCGAGGTCTGGTTAGCTTCTCAGCGGGTACTTCTAACTCCCACACAGTAATCACTTGGTCAACCTTCAGTGATGGAACAGCGATGCAAAAACACGTTCCTTGCAGGAGGACGTGAGCCCTGAAGTCAGGGAGGCGTGGGCCGAGAGACTCGTTAAAGAACCAGAGAGGTTTAAAGCAGGGATGCGAGCAGAACAGGTGGATTCAAGCCATCCTGGGAAGGGCCCAGGTCAATTTCTCCCCACTTAGACACAACTCGAAAGTTACTCTAAAAGAAGGAGTCTATAATATCTCGCTTTCCTTCAGGGCCAGGGCCTGCTCCTGCAGCAATTCTCAGAGTTTGTGAGGAGCAGACCTACCTGGGGTTCTTGTCAGACACGGAAATCCAAACCTTCAGAAGGCAGGGGGTTCCAACCCAGGCATCCTGGGACCAGACTCTGAAAAATGTTGCAGAAAGGCGAGAAGCCACACTCAGATTCTGTATTTATCGCTGTGTAACAAGCCATCCCAAAACTTAGCGGCTTCAAACAGCAATTCATTATTCCCCAGAATCTATGGGTTGACCTGGAAGGTTCCTTTGCTCGTGTCCCCTGGCCTCACTCATGCGGCCTCAGTAAGCCTCTGGCTTGGCCAGGCTGGTGGTCGGTTTCCATTGGCCTCCTTCCCACATCTAGGGCCTCAGCCAGGACGCCTGGACTGGTGCGCCCCTTTGTGCATGTGGCTTTTCGTCACAGCACGGTGGTCTCAGGGTTCCCAGGGGGCCAGAGCAGAAGCTGCACAGCCTGTAAGAACTTGCCTGGAGATCATGCAGCATCACTTCCACTCCATTCCGTTGGTTAAAGCTAGTCACGGGGCCAGCCCAGACTAGAGGGTGGGGAAATAGACTGGATGGCAAAACTGCAAAGTATTTGTAGCCATTTTTCAACCTGCCTCAATTTTAACTTGGAAATATAGTGCAACCACTATAATTTTTTCTATTTATAGAAAATTTTTATAAGCCATTTATCATTTTTTCTATTTATAATAGAAATAATTCTTTCTCTTGATAAGTCGTTTATACCCTGACTTGCCAGGACTCCTTCAAGTGACAATAAACAAATTAGCTTGAGGGGGAACATTGATTAGCTCATCTTATTGGAAAATTTAAAGGGCCACTAGCTTCAGGTATGGCTAGATCCAGGAGCTTGAATAATGTCATCAGAACACCTCCCCACTACCAACTTCTCCCCTCTGTTTCCCTCAGTGCCTGGCTTTCTTCATAAGGCTGGCTTTGTGTGTTAGAAAAGACAAACTCAGGCAAACAAGCCTACATGATCCAAAAGAAGGCAAGATCCTCTCCCTCTGTAATCGATGTGTGAAATCTCTGATTGACCAGCTTGGGCCACATGCACATGGGGAGGTGGGACAGGAAGGAGCAGGGCACATGACTGACAGTCCTACCCAGACCAAATGGAAGGAGGAACACTCCCTCCAAGAAGGGCAAGGGGACCCTCAGCAGGAAAGCAGAACCCACAGCTGTCCACTGCCCTCTGCAAACTTCTTATATTCCAGCACTGGCACGGGGCCTGGCACTTAGTTGCTGCCCGATGAATGTTTGTTGCATGAAAAATGAATAAGCACCTGGCTGATCATAACAGGGTGAAACAGGGGAAACTGCCCAGGAGTAGGGAATATGTCTGATGCTCTCTCTTGAAGTTTTGCCACCAACTTTCACAAGGACCCAAAGGAAGGCCCCTGGCAGCAGCTGGCAATGTCAGACAGGCTTTCTCATGAGCGAGACCCTGTCCTTCCCCAGGTCACGGAGCTAGCAGGTCGTGAGGCTGACTGCACGGCTCTCCTGGGAATGAGCTGGCCCAGAAATTGCCCGTTTACCTCCTCCCGTGACTGCTTTGGAAAAGGCCTCTGGGGAATTTCTTCTTCTTCTTCTTCTTCAGTTTTTCTGACATTTTATTGATAACGTCTGGTGAGAAGTTTGGGGGATTTTTTTTTTCCTTTTTTGGAAAACCTAACCAATTCTTTGGCTGCAGAGCTTTATCACTGGAGAGATGGAGGACAGGGTTAATTATACCTGTGGGTACAGTCTACCAGCAATTTTGTTTTTCCAGCCAAAAGTTTACATGAGCCCATGCAAATAAATCAGTATTCCTGTCTCATTTACTTTCCAGATTGAGTTACCTGGAAAAAATTCATACATGAATAGCCAAAAGAGGCAGGAAATATTAGAAGAGAGGAAAGGGAAAACAAATAGTTCAGAATGTTTTAAGTTAAAACAAATAACCCTCATTATAGGCAGAATGTGGTCAAACAGAATGTTGTTTTCCTAACTACCTTTCCTAGGTCCCCGGTGTGCTAGGCTGAATATTATAAATGAAAACACTCTAAGTAAACTTTCTAGCAACAAAAGTTCCCAAGTGGGATGGTTGTTCTTAATATGAAAGTCTAATTCTCGGGGAAAGGAAAGTTTCCGTACCTGTGAGGTATAGACATCCATTACAGGAGTCTATATACAATTACCTCATTTTAACCCAATTCTTGTCTCTATGAGATTTTCCAAGTGACAGAGATAGCCTTGAAAGTCTGCTTTTTCCCTCCCTGCCTGCCCTCACCTTCCCAAAGAATGATACCATATTTTTCCTGTCTTTCTTTAAATGGGCTCAGCCTTACACCCAGACCCACACCTAGTAAATTTCCCATCTGGCCTCCACCCAGGATGAAATAATTCTGCTGCTGGGAAAAGAAGTCAGCCGTCTCTCCGATTTTGAACTTGAATCTAAATACAAAGACACCGTGATAGCAAGCCTGCAGAACCAAGTGGCCAACCTGAGGCAGAAGCTGTTGGAAACAGCTGCCTCCAGGCAGAAGGAGAGGGTGATCCCGCCCAAGTTTCAGGTTCTGCATGAAGAGGACGATGCCCAACAGAGAGAGATCCAGAGCTTGAAAAACCAGGTAGGGCTCAGAGACAAGTGGGTCGGGGCCTTGGGTCACAGCACAGGGTGACAGCTCTCAGGTAGAGCCTGGAGGGAGCCACCCGGGTAGTTAGAAATGGGCAGTGAGCACAGCATGGTGAGGAGTACAGTTCCAGGGAGTGCAGGGTTGGCAAGTTTCTAGCCTTGTAAGAACAATATTAGATTTCATTAAGTGCCTACCATGTTCAGGCCCCGGTGCAGATGCTTTGGGTGCATTAGCTTATTTATTTATTTATTTATTTATTTATTTTATTTTATTTATTTATTTATTTATGGCTGCATTGGGTCTTCGTTGCTGTGCACGGGCTTTCTCTAGTTGCAGTGAGCAGGGTCTACTCTTCACTGTGGTGCATGGGCTTCTCATTGCAGTGGCTTCTCTTGCTGCAGACCATGGGCTCTAGGCACGTGGGCTTCAGTAGTTGCAGCATGAGGGCTTCAGTAGCTGTGGCTCGCGGACTCTAGAGTGCAGGCTCAGTAGTTGTGGCCCACGGGCATAATTTCTCCACAGCATGTGGGATCTTCCTGGACCAGGGCTCGAACTCCTGTCCCCTGCATTGGCAGGCGGTCTTAACCACTGCACCATGAGGGAAGTCCCCTCATTAGCTAGTTAAACCTCAGTCTTCTGGCAGATGCCATTCTACAGATGAGGAGACTGAGGCACGCTCAGAGATGCCCAGGAGCTTGTTACAGCTTGCACAGCAAGTGAGAGGCAGTGATGTGATTTGGGCTCAGCTCTGCCACCTTGTACACCTCATGCTTTCACACCCACTTTGCATTTCCACCCAACTCCTGTCGCTTCAGTGACCACTTCTCACACCCACCCGGACCCAGCCAGAAAGAGCTGGAGGTGGGGAGGAGGAACCCCACAGTGTTCCAAACACTGAGGCCTTTATCAAACCCTGAAGGCAGCTGCTGGTTCATTTATAGGGAATTTCACCAAAAATTCTCCACCCAGAATGTCTGGATTTACCAGTCAACTTCCTTCCTCCTGAAACTAAATCCAAAAGAAAAAAAAATTTTTTTAAGTTTTAAAGAACTACTTTAAAATTGGCCACTGATCTTGTACATAAATTATATCTCAACAAAGTTGATAAAAAAGCAATTGGTCATTGATGAATTTTGGCCTCAGTGCATAATTCTGCTTAAAACCGTAGTCAGGTTTGGTTCAACATGGCGGAGTAGAAGGACATGCTCTCACTCCCTCTTTCGAGAACACTGGAATCACAACTAACTGCTGAACAATCAGCGACAGGAAGACACTGGAACTCACCAAAAAAGATACCCCACATGCAAAGACAAAGGAGAAGGCGCAATGAGACAGTAGGAGGGGCGCAATCCCAATAAAATCAAATCCCATCACTGCTGGGTGGGTGACTCACAAACTGGAGAACACTTATACCACAGAAGTCCACCCACTGGAGTGAAGGTTCTGAGCCCCTCGTCGGGCTTCCCAACCTGGGGGTCCAGCAATGGGAGGAGGAATTCCTAGAGACTCAGACTTTGAAGGCTAGTGGGATTTGATTGCAGGACTTTGGCAGGACTGGGGGAAAGAGCGATTCCACTCTTGGAGGGCACACACAAAGTAGTGTGTGCATTGGGACCCAGGGGAAGGAGCAGTGACCCCCCTAGGAGACTGAACCAGATCTACCTGCTAGTGTTGGTGGGTGTCCTGCAGAGGCAGGGGACAGCTGTGGCTCACCAAGGGACAAGGGCACTGGCAGCAGAAGTTCTGGGAAGTATTCCTTGGCATGAGCCCTCCCAGAGTCTGCCATTAGCTCCACCAAAGAGCCTGGGTAGGCTCCAGTGTTGGGTCACTTCAGGCCAAACAACTAACAGGGAGGGAACCCAGACCCACCCATCAGCAGACAAGCAGATTAAAGTTTTACTGAGCTCTGCCTACCAATGCCACAGCCAGCTCTACCCACCACCAGTCCCTCCTATCAGGAAACTTCCACAAGCCTCTTAGCCTCATCCACCAGAGGGCAGACAGCAGCAACAAGAAGAACTACAATCCTGCAGCTTGTGGAACAAAAACAATATTCACAGAAAGACAGAAAAGATGAAAAGGCAGAGGGCTATGTAACAGATGAAGGAACAAGGTAAAACCCCAGAAAACAACTAAATGAAATGGAGATAGGCAACCTTCCAGAAAAAGAATTCAGAATAATGATAGTGAAGATGATCCTGGACGTCAGAAAAAGAATGGAGGCAAAGATCGAGAAGATGCAAGAAATGTTTAACAAAGATCTAGAAGAATTCAAGAACAAACAAACAGAGATGAACAATACAATAACTGAAAAAAAACCACACACTAGAAGGAATCAATAGAATAACTGAGGCAAAAGAACGGATAAGTGACCTGGAAGACAGAATGGTGGAATTCACTGCTGCGGAACAGAATAAAGAAAAAAGAATGAAAAGAAATGAAGACAGCTTAAGAGACCTCTGGGACAACATTAAACACAATAACGTTCACATTATACGGGTCCCAGAAGGAGAAGAGAGAGAGAAAGGACCCGAGAAGATATTGAAGAGATTATAGTCAAAAACTTCCCTAACATCGGAAAGGAAATAGCCACCCAAGTCCAGGAAGCACAGAGAGTCCCATACAGGGGAAACCCAAGGAGAAACACACCGAGACACATAGTAATCAACTTGGCAAAAATTAAAGAAAAATTATTGACAGCAGCAAGGGAAAAATGACAAATAACATACAAGGGAACTCCCAGAAGGTTAACAGCTGATTTCTCAGCAGAAACTCTACAAGCCAGAAGGGAGTGGCATGATATACTTAAGTGATGAAAGGGAAGAACCTACAACCAAGATTACTCTACCCAGCAAGGATCTCATTGAGATTCGATGGAGAAATCAAAAGCTTGACAGACAAGCAAAAGCTAAGAGAATTCAGCACCACCAAACCAGCTCTACAACAAATGTTAAAGGAACTTCTCTAAGTGGGAAACACAAGAGAAGAAAAGGACCTACAAAAACAAACCCAAAACAATTAAGAAAATGGTCATAGAAACATACATATCGATAATTACCTTAAACGTGAATGGATCAAATGCTCCAACCAAAAGACACAGGGTTGCTGAAAGGATACAAAAACAAGACCCATCTATATGCTGTCTCCAGGCGACCCACTTCAGACCTAGGGACACATACAGACTGAAAGTGAGGGGATGGAAAAAGATATTCCATGCAAATGGAAATCAAAGGAAAGCTGGAGTAGCAATACTCATATCAGGTAAAATACACTTTAAAATAAAGAATGTTACAAGAGACAAGGAAGGACACTACGTAATGATCAAGGGATCAATCCAAGAGGAAGATATAACAATTATAAATATATATGCACCCAACATAGGAACACCTCAATACAAAAGGCAATCGCTAACGGCTCTAAAAGAGGAAATCAACAGTAACACAATAATAGTGGGGGACTTGAACACCTCACTTACACCAATGGACAGATCATCCAAAGAGAAAATTAATAAGGAAACACAAGCTTTAAATGACACAATAGACCAGATAGATTTAATTGATATTTGTAGGACATTCCATACTAAAACAGCAGATTACACTTTCTTCTCAAGTGCGCACGGAACATTTTCCAGGATAGATCACGTTTTGGGTCACAGATCAAGCCTCAGGAAATTTAAGAAAATTAAAATCATATCAAGCATCTTTTCTGACCACAACGCTATGAGATTAGAAATGAATTACAGGGAAAAAACCGTAAAAAACAGAAACACATAGAGGCTAAACAGTACGTTACTAAATAACGAAGAGATCACTGAAGAAATCAAAGAGGAAATCAAAAAATACCTAGAGACAAATGACAATGAAAACACGATGATCCAAAACCTATGGGATGCAGCAAAAGCATCCCATAGTTCTAAGAGGGAAGTTCATAGCTATACAGGCCTACCTCAAGAAACAAGAAAATTCTCAAATAAACAATCTAAACAAACGTTACACCTAAAGGAACTAGAGAAAGAAGAACAAACAAACCCCAAAGTGATCAGAAGGAAAGAAATCATAAAGATCAGAGCAGAAATAAATGAAATAGAAACAAAGAAAACAATAGCAAAGATCAATAAAACTAAAAGCTGGTTCTTTGAGAAGTTAAACAAAATTGATAAACCATTAGCCAGACTCATCAAGAAAAAGAGGGAGAGGACTCAAATCAATAAAATTAGAAAGGAAAAAGAAGTTACAACAGACACCGCAGAAATACAAAGCATCCTAAGAGACAACTACAAGCAACTCTATGCCAATAAAATGGACAACCTGGAAGACATGAACAAATTCTTAGAAAGTTATAACCTTTCAAGTCTGAACCAGGAAGAAATAGAAAATATGAACAGACCAATCACAAGTAATGAAATTGAAACTGTGATTAAAAATCTTCCAACAAACAGAAGTCCAGGACCAGAAGGCTTCACAGGTGAATGCTATCAAACATTTAGAGACGAGCTAACACCCATCTTTCTCAAACTCTTCCAAAAAATTGCAGAGGAAGGAACACTCCCAAACTCATTCTCTGAGGCCACCATCACCCTGATACCAAAACCAGACAAAGATACTACAAAAACAGAAAATTACAGACCAATATCACTGATGAATATAGATGCAAAAATCCTCAACAAAATACTAGCAAACAGAATCCAACAACACATTAAAAGGATCATACACCATGATCAAGTGGGATTTATCCCAAAGAGGCAAGGATTCTTCAATATATGCAAATCAATCAATGTGATACACCATATTAACAAATTGAAAAAGAAAAACCATATGATCATCTCAATGGATGCAGAAAAAGCTTTTGACAAAATTCAGCTCTGATTTATGATAAAAACTCTCCAGAAAGTGGGCATAGAGGGAACCTACTTCACCATAGTAAAGGCCATATATGACAAAGCCACAGCAAACATCATTCTCAATGGTGAAAAACTGAAAGCATTTCCTCTAAGATCAGGAACAAGACAAGGATGTCCACTCTCACTACTATTCTTCAACATAGTTTTGGAAGTCCTAGCCACAGCAATCAGTGAAGAAAAAGCAATAAAAGGAATCCAAATTGAAAAAGAAGAAGTAAAACTGTCACTGTTTGCAGATGACAGGATACTCTACAGAGAGAATCCTAAAGATGCCACCAGATATCTACGAGAGCTAATCAATGAACTTGGTAAAGTTGCAGGACACAAAATGAATGCACAGAAATCTCTTGCATTCCTATACACTAATGATGAAAAATCTGAAAGAGAAATTAAGGAAACACTCTCATGTACCACTGCAACCAAAAAATACAATACCTAGGAATAAACCTACCTAGGGAGACAAAGACCTGTATGCAGAAAACTGTAAGACACTGATGAAAGCAATTAAAGATGATAGCAACAGATGGAGAGATATACCATGTTCTTGGATTGCAAGCATCAATATTGTGAAAATGACTCTACTACCCAAAGCAATCTACAGATTCAATGCAATCCCTATCAAATTACCAATGGCATTTTTTAGAGAACTAGAACAAAAAAGCTTAAAATTTGTGTGGAGACACAAAAGACCCCGAATAGCCAAAGCAGTCTTGAGGGAAAAAAACGGAGCTGGAGGAATCAGACTCCCTAACTTCAGCCTATACTACAAAGCCACAGTAATCAAGACAATATGGTACTGGCACAAAAACAGAAATATAGGTCAATGGAACAGGATAGAAAGCCCAGAGATAAACCCACACACCTATGGTCAACTAATCTATGACAAAGGAGTCAAGGATATACAGTGGAGAAAAGAGAGTCTCTTCAATAAGTGGTGATGGGAAAACTGGACAGCTGCATGTAAAAGAATGAAATTAGAACACTCCCTAACGCCATACACAAAAATAAACTCAAAACGGATTAGGGACCTAAATGTAAGACCAGACACTCTAAAATTCTTAGAGGAAAACATAGGAAGAACACTCTTTGACATAAATCACAGCAAGGTATTTTTTGATCCACTTCCTAGAGTAATGGAAATAAATACAAAAATAAACAAATGGGACCTAATGAAACTTCAAAGCTTTTGCACAGCAAAGGAAACCATAAACAGGATGAAAAGACAACCCTCAGACTGGGGGAAAATATTTGCAAAGGAAGCAACTGACAAATGATTAATATCCAAAATATATAAAGAGCTCATGCAGCTCAATATTAAAAAAACAAACAACCCAATTCAAAAATGTGCAGAATACCTAAATAGACGTTTCTCCAAAGAAGATATACCGCTGGCCAAGAAGCACATGAAAAGCTGCTCAACATCATTAATTATTAGAGAAATGCAAATCAAAACTGCAATGAGGTATCACCTCACACCAGTTAGAATGGGCATCATCAGACAATCTACAAACAACAAACGCTGGAGAAGGTGTGGAGAAAAGGGGGACCCTCTTGCACTGTTGGTGGGAATGTAAATTGATACAGCCACTATGGAGAACAGTATGGAGGTTCCTTAAAAAATTAAAAATAGAATTACCATAGGACCCAGCAATCCCACTACTGGGCATATACCCAGAGAAAACCATAATTCAAAAAGCCACATGCACCCCAATGTTCATTGCAGTACTATTTACAATAGCCAGATCATGGAAGCAACCTAAATGCCCATCGACGGACGAATGGTTAAAGAGGAAGTGGTACATATATACAATGGAATATTACTCAACCATAAAAAGGAACAAAATTGGGTCATTTGTAGAGACGTGGATGCATCTAGAGACTGCCATACAGAGTGAAGTAAGTCAGAAAGAGAAGAACAAATATCCTATATTAACGCATATATGTGGAACCTAGAAAAATGGTAAAGATGAACCAGTTTGCAGAGAAGAAATGGAGACACACATGTAGAGAACAAACGTATGGACACCAAGGGGGGAAAGCGGCAGGGGGTGGGGGTGGTGGTATGATGAATTGAGAGATTGGGATTTACATGTATACACTGATGTGTATAAAATGGGTGACTAATAAGAAAAATATAAATAAATAAATAAACATTTTAAAAAAGGAGAGAGGAAAACAAAAACCGTAGTCAGTGCTTGGGGGCCTTTGTTCTCTTGTTCTCTGTTTGCTGTCTTTCCCTCTGTAACCGATTCTAGGTACACAGTTTCAATCCTAGAAATGGTGCTCTAGAAAGGACTCAGATTGTGTATGGTGAACCTAGGAGATTCTAGCAGGAAACTGTAAGCTCCATGAAGGCAAAGGTTGGGCCCAGTAACCTTCTAGAACTCTGTTAGGACCGTGTCTGTTTGTTTGTTCTTTATTCATCCATCCATCCATCCGTCCATTAATCCAAAGAAATATTTTGGGGGGCCTATCCCGTGCCATGCCCTCTTCCAGGCTCTGAGAATTCAGCAGAGAACAAGACAGACATGATCCTTCCCCCTGTTATGCTCTAGTGAGGGAGACAGAATAAACAAGTCAACAAATACATGCTCTAATATTTAAAGGAACTAATGACTCTCCTTCAAACCTGGTTTTGAAAAAACAAGGAAAGTAACAGGTCCTGTAGGAATTATTAGTGCAAACAGCTACCTTGACATGTAGCTGACACATTAATGAGCATCTTTTTCTTGAACTGAACCCAATTTTGCTGAAATATTCCTTTCAGTTATTCTCCCATTTCAGAGCTTTCCTGAGAAAATGACATGTCTTTTTCAGGTACATGGATGAGGCTGAATTATTCCCACATACCTTTTTTATTTTTGGCCATACCACGCGGCTTGCAGGATCTTAGTTCCCTGACCAGGGATCAAACCCAGGCCTCCAGCAGTGGAAGCACAGAGTCCTAACCACTGGACTGCCAGGCAATTCCCCACATACCTTTTTTTAAATAATTGAAATATATTTGACATAGAATATTATATAATTTCCACATATCTTTGAATATCAGCCGGTCCCAATTTGAGTTTTATTTAAAGTGGCTGCCGATATCTGGGGGAAAAAAATGGTTTTTTTACAAAGAAATTGTCTAGAAATAATTACACTGATGCATCATGCTCTTGCCTCCCCTACCCCTGGAGCTTCACTTATAACTGAAGAAGAATATTTTATAGCAAGGCATATGTGAACCAGAGGCTCAATTCATTTGAACTCAAATCGAGTTTCATCCACTGACATTTTAGTTTCTTAACTATTCTACTGCCTGCAGAGCATTCCACCAGAAGTGTAAGCCACATGGCAGGTTGATTTATGGTTCTGATTACTTTATGTGTTTTCCCTGGTCCCCGAAGGTGTGTGCATAATGATTTGCTCTCAGAGATCTTCGATCTGCTACAGTATCACTAGAAAATTCTTACCTCCATGTGCTCTTATACGCCTGTGGTAATTAGAAGCCAAATTATCATCCTGAAACAATCACTCCTCCTAGCACTCTTAACTTTCTTATGATTCAGTGCCCATTTTATTACACAGCTTAACAGACATTAAACATCTTGGAATTGATGCCATTACAAACAATATGGATATTTATTTTGATAGTAAAATTATCAAAGAGGTTTGAAGACTCTTTGGAGTTTTCCAGCAATCTGAAATCCTAAAACTCTGACACTCAGATTGAAATATTTTAAATCTGTCAAAACCACTGGAATCTTAGAGGGGAACGTATGTTTTCCCTCCCGGAAGTTTGTCTCTGTGTGTTCTATCTCTGGTATCTTGCAAATAAAAGCATTAAGCTTAGAAGAGCTTACAAACACTTTCAGTGTTCCAAGGACCTTTTATGGAAAAGTGGTATTTCCCCCCAACAGAGAAAAGTAAAATGTGAAAGAATTTTTTTACTCAAAGTTTCCAAAGCACAAACATGCAAAAGTATAGCCTTGGGGAGAGTGGGGGTCAGAGTGGCCTGTGTCCCCTCAACTTCTAGCATAGATCCCCCCAAAAATGTCTCAGGTGCCCCAAGGAAAAAGTAAGTGTAACTGCCCCAAGTGTCCTAGACTCTGAACCATGATGGTGCATGAAACGAGTAGGAAAACGTGTGAGACCTTGACGTATCTGTTAACTCTACCAGAGTAATAATGACAAGATTTCCAAGGACACAAACCAAGACCAAAGGCTGTGACCGCCATCTGGTGGCCATATCAGCACGCCCGAACTCCATTACCTGGGCATGCCCACCACCTCCCCCCAATCTTTTTTTTTTTTTTTTTTTTAGTGTGCTGCCTGCAACCTGGTCTGATGATAAACAGGGAAATTCCTGTATTTCTTCTTTTGGAGGGATCATTTTTATTTAAGATACTGAGTCTCTATTTACTCTTATAGCAGTTATTTTTAATTTAATGCACGTTTTTAAGTTTAAAAAGGGAGCTGCTTCTACGAAAAATGCTAAGAAATTATAGTGGGGCTAGCCAAGAGACATGGGAAAAATGGTGAAAGTGGTATATGAATGACTGAAGTTTAGGAACTCTCTTCGGGTGGGGTTGCCAGATAAAGTAAGGACACCCAGTTAAATTTGAATTTTAGAATTTCGTTTTAGTGTGTGTCCCAAATATTGCATGGGACACATTTGCACTGAAATATTATTCATTATCTGAAATCCTAATTTAAGTGAACATCCTTTTTTCCTCCCCTAAATCTGGCAAACTTACCTTAGGAGAACAAAGAAATTGCACCCAGAACTTCCCTGGTGGCACAGTGGTTAGGAATCCGCCTGCCAGTGCAGGGGACACGGGCCCGAGCCCTGGTCCAGGAAGATCCCACATGCCGTGGAACATCTAAGCCCGTGTGCCACAACTACTGAGCCCTCGTGCCACAACTACTGAAGCCCGTGCGCCTAGAGCCCATGCTCTGCAACAAGAGAAGGCGCTGCAATAAGCCTATGCACCGCAACAAAGACCCAACGCAGCCAAAAATAAATAAATAAATAAATAAAATTTATTTTTAAAAAAAGAAAAGAAATTACATCCTTCTCCTTGTCACTTCCGTTTTGATCTATCAAGACAAGCTAGTGGGGCTTCCCTGGTGGTGCAGTGGTTCACAGTCCGCCTGCCGATGCAGGGGACGCAGGTTCGTGCCCCGGTCCGGGAAGATCCCACATGCTGCGGAGCGGCTGGGCCCGTGGGCCATGACCACTGAGCCTGCACGTCCGGAGCCTGTGCTCCGCAACGGGAGAGGCCACAACAGTGAGAAGCCCGCGTACAGCAAAAAAAAAAAAACAAAACAAAACAACAAGGTAGTTCTTGTCCTGTCTACGGATTGCGTGGCATTTATGCCCCAATAAACGTGTCCCTGTGGAGTACTGAGGCCTGACATCTGAAAAATCACAGGGCAAAGGCCCACAGTGCACCTTGAGGTGGGGAAGTCCGGGCCACTCAGAACAAGCAGTCTGGCCACATCAAACCGAGAGGGAGGGTGTTCCCGTCACAGCTCTCTTTCCCAACCTCTCAGGTACCTGCTCTGTGGAGGCCGAGGCCTGGCAGCTACTTTCGGGCCCTTACCAACGTTGCATTTGATGGAGAGCCTTCCGCACCCCACGTGTAGACCTAGACCCCTGGAGGGGAGACCGCCCTTGAGGGGTCTCTGAGCCATGGACTTAGAGGGTGCTCACAGCAGCCATAGATAGAGCCGGCCTGTGGTCCTCCCACCCACGATTCCTGTATTTCCTGTTTTTTTTTGGTTTTTATTTTGTGGTACACATGCCTCTCACTGTTGTGGCCTCTCCCATTGCGGAGCACAGGCTCCGGACGCGCAGGCTCGGCGGCCACGGCCCACAGACCCAGCCGCACCGCGGCATGTTGGATCTTCCCGGAACGGGGCACGAACCCGCGTCCCCTGCATCGGCAGGCGGACTCTCACCCACTGCGTCACCAGGGACGCCCCTGTATTTGCGCTTAATAACAACCACACTGGCGTTTAAGTGAGCCTGGCAAGGCTTACAAATGCACACATAAAGATTACCAACTACCTTCCCCAGAGACGGACGAGGGAAGCTGAAGCTAAAACACCCTGTGAGGGCTTCCCTGGTGGCGCAGTGGTTGAGAGTCCACCTGCCAATGCAGGGGACACGGGTTCGTGTCCCGGTCCGGGAAGATCCCACATGCCGCGGAGCGGCTCTGCCCGTGAGCCATGGCCGCTGAGCCTGCGCGACCGGAGCCTGTGCTCCGCAATGGGAGAGGCCACAACAGTGAGAGGCCCGCGTACTGCAAAAAAACCCAAAATAAACCCAAAACAAAAGAAAAAAAACACCGCGTGGGTAGTCAGAGGAGAGGACCGTCACAGCTCATCCCCCTGTGCCGTGTGCCAGGCATGATCTGATCACTTGTACACATGCTAACTTACTAAAATACTTCTAACAATCCTATCAGGTTGGGACTACCATCACCCTGCGTACAGACTGAACAAAAGGAAACAGAATATGGTGTCCTCCTTGTGTTCACAAAGCCCGTTAACTGGCAGAGATAGGACTTGAAGGCCACAGTCCGGCTCCCGAGTCCATGCCATGCCTTACAGCCTCCAACTTCTCACGCTCATTCCTAGAGCCACCTGGGAAGGAGGAACCAGGCAACTAAAGACTGGGTTTGAATCAGACTCCACGTCTGACCAGCCGCGTGATCCCGAGCAGGGGGCCTAACCTCTCTGAGTCTCAACCTGGCTCCCTTGCAAAATGGGCACATTAATGGGAACGTCAGCCTTCAGCAACGCTATGACGAGTATCAGTGTAGCATGTGTGAACGGGCTCTGTAAACTCTGGAGTGTTCTGTGAGGTAAAAACTACCCTCTATTCTCATTAGAGGGAATTCATTTCATAACCTGCTCCCGGCTCTTGAACTTGGCTGTGCATCCAGTCAGTGCTGGATGATCTGGAACTAACAGCTGGTCTATTTATGGCTGAAAACCCACAGGTCATAGGAAGACAGCAGCACCGGAGCCCCTGGGTGGCCACAAAGATAAGGTTTGTGTCTCGAGGACCGATGACATGGTGGTCACTAAAGGAACAGGCCCCTCCTGCCCCTTCCACTAGTGACAACTGAAAACTTTGGTTTCCCCAACACCCTGATCCAAGATCAACCCGACTCTTTGCCCAACGTTGGAGAAGTACTGGCGTGTCCTGCAGGCCTGGCTGGCCCCCTCTGACTGTGTGTTGCCTCCTTCCACAGATCAGTGCCCTACAGCAAGGCTACAACCAGGTGCTGTGCCAGAACCTGTCTGAGAGAAACTTAGAAATCACCTCCCTGAAGCACGAGGCCGAGAACTTAAGGAGGGAGGCCGCCATCACGTCAGGTGAGGCCCTTCTGCATTCAGGCCCCAGAGCTTCTGCCCTCCCCCTGCAGACATCACCAGTCAACCAGCACACCTGTGCCCGTGACCTGGGTGCAGCCTCAGGGATCACCCGTGTTGGTGCATTAGAGTTCTCCCTCAGTGGAGGTTTCTTGCCACCCATCCGAGGGCAGGGCCTGGTAAATATTTGAGAGAATGGTATCTCTTGGCTACAAGGTCTCCTGAGCACTGGCCCCACCAGGGAGAACACAGGTCGCCTTGTGGCTTGGGTGGTTCCACAAAGCAGCCTGAGTGCAAACTAGAGCGTGGACAAAATGGGGTCACTCCTTTAAGGCACCCACGGTCTCACCCATTTCAGCCGAGTGCACTTGGGCCCAAGGGAAACCATTTTCTAATTTGATCAGAGGTGGTTCCCTGATAAAGGGCTTGGGTTGGGAGAGGGGCAGCCAACGCACAGCTGTAGCTGAGCTTTGATTCCCTGGATTCCTTCATTGCTTCCACATGTTTCTTGAGCTTCTACTAGGTGTCAGGCCCCGTTCCAGGCTCTGGGGAGGGAGAGCCAAGCAAGACAGTCAGATTCCTGTACTCACAGATTCGGGAGGGGGTGACAGACAATAAAAGTAAATGGATGAATAAACAAGCCCACTTCAGAGAGCAGTGGCACTGTGGAGAAAATAAACTGTGTGTCGTGGTGGCCAGCGCTTCAAGGGGGGAGGCCAAGGGGGACCAGCTTAGTGGGTGTGCAACCATGGAACTTAGGTGGGACTTGAACCCGTGGGCTGGGACTCAAACCCAGTCAGAACCCACTATCTTTTAATCGAGATCACTCATCTGGCCTCGGGACTTAATAAAGCTCAGGTTCTTTATGTCTCATCGCAGAAAGAATCCAGTGAGAGACAAAGTAAGAAGTGGATTTCTTTAGAGAGAAACACACTCCACAGACAGAGTGTGGGCCATCTCAGAAGGCTAGAGACCCCCAAATATGGGGTGGTTAGTTTTTATGGGCTGGGTAATTTTATAGGCTAATGAGTGGGAGGATTGGGACAACTCTAATATTTTGGGGAAGGGGCAGGGATTTCCAGGAATTGGGCCAACACCCACTTTTTTTTTTTTTTTTCCTGTACGCGGGCCTCTCGCTGTTGTGGCCTCTCCCGTTGCGGAGCACAGGCTCTGGACGCACAGGCTCAGTGGCCATGGCTCACGGGCCCAGCTGCTCCGTGGCATGTGGGATCTTCCCGGACCGGGGCACGAACCCGTGTCCCCTGCATCGGCAGGCGGACTCTCAACCACCACGCCACCAGGGAAGCCCCACCACCCACTTTTTGACCTTTATGGTCAGCCTCGGAACAGTCCTGGTGCTGGTGCGTGTGTCATTTTGCTAATGTATTACAATAAGCCTGTAATGAGGCTCCAGTTCCCCAGGAAGTCGAATCTTACGCCCCCTTGGACCTAGCCGATTCTAACCAGTTTATGTTGTATCCTCCACGGCTATGTCCTTCTTTTAGAGAGGACCTGTTTCAGGTGGGCAAGGACAATCCAAGGGCAAGCGAGTCTGCGTGGAGTGAACAGGGGATTGTGGGGCTGGGCAGGGTCGGGGGTCTGGGTTTTTATTGCAAGGGTGTTGGGAATCCAGTGGAGGTTTTTAAGCAGAAACTGACATGTCTAGAGACCTGAAGAGGATGGGACCGCTCACAGACGAGGGGAGGGAGAGAAGCAGGTGACAGGGCGGAGGCAGTGAGCCTCGGAGGGGCACATCACTCTGAAAGCAGCCGGCGCGTAACAGGAAACATGCCCACAGCTGTAGAAGCCAGGCATAGCATTGAGTCGCACGTGAATCCCCATCTCTGTATGAATCTGTGCTTTTCTTCTGCCTCACTCTGCAACTTAATCACACCCAGCCCCACCCCCTGCTGCCCCCAGGTCTCTACTTATGCTCCTCCCTCACTTGGGATGTCCTCAGATATTTTCTGAGCACCTCCCCCAGGCTAGGTGCTGTTCTGGGCACCAGGAATGGAAGGATGAACTCGCTGGTCCTCACCTTCCTCCCATATGTCAGCCAGTGAAACCTCATCCAAGCATCGAGCCTGTCTCAGATCCCACCTT
This sequence comes from Mesoplodon bidens, assembly GCF_964165515.1. Lineage (NCBI taxonomy): Eukaryota > Metazoa > Chordata > Mammalia > Artiodactyla > Ziphiidae > Mesoplodon > Mesoplodon bidens. The sequence continues at coordinate 8,088 of NW_027672372.1, read as the reverse complement.
CTCCGATCAGGGAGTCGGACAGACCTGGGTTGTGATAACGCTTGAGATGGGCTGGACCCACTCAAAGTGTGGCAAGCCCCAGAGGAATTTCCAAGTAACTGAACTGTGTCCTGGAGGCAAAGCTCATTTTTAAACTGAAATTCTGGAGCATTTTGTGCTTTATTTCATAGACATTCTTGATTGATACCTACCACTAAAACTGGGCCTGATGTTCTTTCAAGAAAAGAACCGTAGGAGATAACCCAATACCACTGCAGTTATGCACCCTTCTTCCCACTTTTATTCAAAATGATACTACAATGCAAGAGGGAAGAGATATGGGGAGATATGTATATGCATAACTGATGCACTTGGTTATAAAGCAGAAACTAACACACCATTGTAAAGCAATTATACTTCAATAAAGATGTTAAAAAAATGATACTACAGTAATGGAGTAGTTATCTATTGCTGCATAACAAGTTACCCCAAAATGTAATGGATAAAACCCCAACCAATATTTATTATCTCACCCAGTATCTGTAGTTCAGGAATTTGAGCGGGGGGTGACTTAGTTCTCACGAGTTGCAGTCAAGATGTCGGCTGGGGCATCAGTCATGTCATCTAAAGCCTCGGGGGGAGCCGGAGGATCCCCCTTCCGAATGGCTGCTCATGTGGCTATTTGCTGGAGGCCTTAGTCCCTCAGCCCACATGCTTCTCTCTAGGGCTGCTTGAGTGTCCTCACGACACAGCAGTTGGATTCCCCTGGAGTGAGTGATTCGAGAGAGAGCAAAGAGGAGCCCACAGTGTCTTTTATGACACAGCCTGGGAGGAAACAGTCCGTCATTTCCACAGTATCATATTGGTTACCCATGGCAGCCCTATTCAGGGTGGGAGGGGCTACACAGGGCATGAATTCTAGGTGGTAGGGATCACTGGGGCCATTTTGGAAGCTGGCTGCCGAGAAAAATAATAGGCGCCCTGTAACAAACATAATTTAGCCACTTTGTGTTCTTGGGACATACCGCATCATTCGACCCTTACAATAACTCTGTGTGGGACAGACAGTGGGAGGTGAAATAACTTGTCCAAGACCACCAAGCTAATAAGTGGTAGAGATGGGTCCAAACTCAGAGGACTGTGAAACCAACCACCCCATCAATAGTGTCCAGCAGTGCCCTCTGCCACACGGCCGTCTCCTGGCCTCTGGAGAAGAATTCCTGGACCTTTCCTGTGCTGGGCCTTTGTTCCCCAGGCCCATGGTGTGGCCTCTCCTCCCAGCTTTGCCTGGCCTGTGCCCACAAGGGGCCCCCAAAGGCTTCTCCTCTCGCTGGTGCTGACTGCCCCTCATTCTCACTGAAGCCTCAAACCCTGTTCCGTGGACTTCGCTCTCATTCCCATTCCTGCTCTGAGACCCTTGGAAAAAGCCTCCCCAATTGTAGGCAGGCAGCGGTGGTGGCCAGGACTAGGAAGGTCTTTTCCAAACATTGGCTGACAGCCATGGTGTTGCCAATAATCCTTCCTGCCTCTTTGACCTCCATGTGTCTTTTGTTTTGGTTTGGTTTGGTTCTTTTACAGAGATGGTGTCATCTTTGCAAAGAGACGTGTTAGTAAAGGATGGTCAAGTTCAACAACTACAACAGGAGGTGAATCAACTGAAAAGTGAGAACAAAGAAAAGGATCACCAGCTCGAAGCCCTCAGCTCCAGAGTGAGTGTCGGGTCATCAGCAAATTGTAGCTGCGAAAAGCAGACACAGTGGAGTCACATGACACACGGTGGTGAGATGAGGCCAGTGCCCAAGGACACAGGGAGGGTAGCTGCTGGGCAGGTGGCCAACTTCTCTGAAGCCTTTCAAAGGACAGCATGTATGTGTCTCAGAATAAGCATAATAGATTTTCAAATCAAGCAGACATTTTCTAACCCCTATTATAAATGAGTTTGTTTAATCCCAGCAACAAACACACCTATGAGCATATACTGCCAGTACAAGGTTTAACATTAAACAGACTACGATCTCTCTGTGAGCAAGGATGACCAAACGGCTGCATCATGGTCCCAGCACCACTGGTTCTCATAATTGTCTTCAAAGCAGAATGTCTGAAGATCCAGATGCAAACACGCAGACTCTCATTTCTTCCTTAGACTTTAGTGTGTAGAATGTCTCTAGGGAAGATGAACGTGGTAGTCAAGCAAAGAGCTTTTTCCATGTAACTGACTATTTGCAAATCTTGCCTTCAATGCTAACTTTAGAATCCTGACTCTAGAGGATAAGATTTCTCAGTATTTGTATGATGTGTCTGTTTCTGTGAGTCAAGGTAAAACCTCGAAGCTTTCATCTCAGGTGGCAACTCAGAGATTCCCAGAGGCTACCCGATAGCTAGGTCTGCATGGGGGTGGGGTGAGAACAGATCTTGAGGTTCCAAGGAAAAGGCAAAATAAGTAATACCTAGTACATAGTACCATACCCAGTTTGGAGCTGGTGAAAGGCACTGCACGAGCTTTGGGATCAGACAGACCAGGGTCCAATCCCAGAGCTTTCTTTCATTGTAAATTATTTGGCCTCCATTTCCCCATTTGTGAAATGGGGATGACAAAATCGTTTTCTGAGAAGTGGGAGGCTGGTTTTAGTTGTGCTCTTCTGCCTCTGCCCTGGGTCGGCTGCCTGGCCAAGCCCTCTGCATTCGTTTCTCCCAAGCAGAGTGTCTTCCCAGGCATGTGCTATAGCTGTTTAATGTGGTGTGTGTGTGTGTGTGTGTGTGTGTGTGTGTGTGTGTGTGTGTGTGTGTTGGGGACGGGAAGGGGATGCAGAGGTGGTGCTAAGTAGAAGGAATCTGCAAAGACAGCAACTGCTTGGCTCTTCTACCTCCTGAAGTGCATTTGGATGATTTATGTCCCCGTTTCCCCTTCCTTGTTGACCTCGGAATGAGGTCCCTTCTCCTCTAGACTGTGCTGGCCGGTAGCACAAGGGCTCGTCACCACCAAGGGTACTGCTCTTGTGAACATTTGAGATGCCTTTTTTTTTTAATGACATACATCATGTGTGTTAATTTTAGAAAAATAAGTAGATGACATTGAGAAGAAAAAATAAAAAGAGAGGAGAGGAAATGCTACCTTGAGAAATCAGTGTTAATATTTTCATGTATGTTCTTCCAGTCTTATTTCTATATATTGCCTAGAAATCAATCAATCAATCATTTTATAGTGAATTTATTCTATGCACCTTTTTAAAATTTTTAAATACTTACTATTTTCCCGTGCTAATAAATCAGCGCTCTTATCATTCGTCTTAAATGCTACATACTTTCTCCTGGATGTACCCAGTGTTATAAAGTGGTCTGCTGTTCTAAACAACACTTGGGATGTTTCCTCATTTTTTTTTTTATTCCACGGTTACTGAAAATTCTGTGAAGAGCATCCTTGAAACTACAGATTTACTTATTTCTCCAGTCATTGTCCTTAAGGTACATTCCTAAAGTGGGAATTGCTGGGTCAAAAGAAGGCACATCCATCCTTATGCACTTAATGCCTGTTGCCAAGCCACCCTCGGGCAAGACAGCTCCGTTTACCCCTCCACACCAGTCGGGGCAGTTGTGTCTTTGAGACTCAACCTGCACAAAAGCCCTAAGATGGACCCCAGCTCTCTGGCTCGGCCCCCTGCACCCTCACCGGTCACAGTGTGAAAACATCCCAATTCCTGCACCCTAAGTACCCAGACTCTACAAAGCTGGATTTCCCCTGAAGTGAAGTTTGCTGGCTCTTGAAGAGGAATTTAGACGCCCTATTCCTCAGAACTCATGAGAGGGGTGAACTGGGAATGACTGCAGGATCCCATGCTCCCATCACACAAATGGTCTCGCCTCTCAGAATTCAGAGGTGTGATTGGGTTATACAGCAGGAAACACACCTGGGCGTGAACACAGGTACTTGGGACCCCCAGCCAAGCCCCCGTGGCCTTGTCCTTTTTCTCCACAGTGCTCAGTGCTGAAAGAAGATTTACAGAAGGAAGATGCCCAGAAGGAGAAGTGGGAAGCCCAAGAGAAAGAGCTAAAACTCTGCAAAACCGTGCGTTGAACCTCCTGACCCCTAGGTGTCCACTGAAAGCCTAGATTGTGGCCTTGAGGGTTTTGGAGGGGTTTCTTGGCCCATTAGCTAGCACAAGCTCTGGGGCTTTCTGGGTGTTTGTCTGTTAATGTAGTCTCCTAATTCTTTGATTTGCTAGCCTCAAAGAGATGGGTGAAAAGACCATGGAAAACACACTCTCCCCAGATTTTCTGGGCAGTTGGCTCAAGGCCCCTCATCAGGTTTCCCCTGGGGACAGGGATGGGAGGTGGCCACCATATGCTGCTAGAAATTCACCGTGGTCCCTACCCCTGGACTTGTGATGCCCAGACTTTCATGATCCACTGTCACAAGTTTTATCACAGCCCTGAGCACTGTTATTAACACAACTCTTCTTGAAGTATTTTTGCTTAAATACATTCAATTTTACAACAATTCATAAAACCAAAATAAAAAGCAAATGTATCACTGGCCTTGTATGGAAGGTGAACATAAAAATTTATAAAATGAAAAGATGACCACTAAATGTAAATGTTCACCCCCTGTACTGGCCCGAACCCTCGTGCACATCACCAGGCATACGTTTTCCATCCGTTGGGAAGGACGGTGCCTGGGACGGGGGGAGGAGACGTGTGTTCTTCTCTCTGTCAGGAGCACACTTCTCTGCCTCAAATGAGATAAAAGAAAAATGTCATTGTTCTTTTCTTCCAAACTGTGCCCATTGTGTCTTCCAAACAGCCCTTATTTAGATTGAACTCAAAAATGTGCCCCAAGGAAAGAGACTCTAAAGAGTGGATAGGTATCTTATACTGTTTAATCCAGGATCCATGCTGATCTTCAAAAGAAACTCAAATTTTCCCTCACCCAGCCCTTTCATTGCATCCGTTGAAAGAAAGTCTACTTTGCCTCAAAGATGTGGAATTGTCCCCCAAGGGAAGGAATGAAGCGAATCCCAGACTAGGTTTCTGCCTTAATGAACCGGATGAAATGAGTTCTGAAGTTGACTTCCCTGTTTGTTGGAACTCTTTCAGCAAATCCATGACATGGAAAAAGAAATGAGGAAGCTCAGGGTGGAGCTGAAAAGGAGCAGTACCGAGCAGAGCCTGATCTCTATGACGCTGCAGGAAAAGAGCAAGGTATGGCAGGGACAGGTCGGCCTGGGAACCACTCTGGGACAAGCACTCCACCTGCATCATCTCTGTTCATCCTCACAATGACCCCATGCGGTCTATACTGGTATTCACCCCACTTTACAGTCGGGAAAACTGAGGCTCACAGAGGTGAAGGAAGTTATCCAAGTTCACTTGCATAAAGTAGTTGTGGCAGAACTTGAATCCAGGTCTGCCTGACTCCAAAGCTCCTGTGTGTAACCACAACCCTAGACTGCCTTCAGATATTAATTGTGAAATTATCTAAGAAAGAATTGATCCATTAAATCAAGTTTGCCAATGATGTTGTTCCAACTTAAATTCTCATATTGATTTTTTTTGTCTTTTTGTTCCATCATTGAGAATGTATTTAAAATTCTCAACATGTTTGTAATTTGTGTGTTTCTTCTTTTAATATGAACGATGTTTGCTTTATATATTTTGAGGCTGTGTTACTAGGTGCATATGAATTTAGAATCCTAATACTTCCTGTAGAGCAAAACTTTAGATCATCATGAAATGTCCCTTTTCATCTCTAGTAGTGTTTCTCCCTTCACGTCTCCTTTGTCATTTAGCTTCATCACTGGCTTTCTGTTGGTTAGAGTTTTCATACCATATCTTTTTCATATGTTCTCTGTCAATTTTTGTCTTAAGGTTTAGACATATGCCTTCAAATAGCGTATCATTTTTACAAAATCCAGTTTGACAATCTTTGACTTTTAGTCCATTTATATTATGTAATTACTCATGTACTGGGGTTTAAATCTACCTTCTTGCTCAATACCAGTTGTACCATCTGTGCTATGTTCCTTTCTCTCCTTTCTTGCCTCCTTCTGAGTGGATGGTTTTCTCTTATTCCACTTTCGCCCTCTATTAGCTTGGAAATATTTCACTTTTTTACTATTCTTTTAGTAATAGTAAGACAATAGCATTCATCCTTGACTCACCAAAATCACACATTAATTAAGTTTTTCACTCTTCTACTATTCTCTTTGTAGTCATCCTGAAGACTACAATATGCATTCTTTTTTTTTTTTTTTTTTTTTTTTTGCGGTACGCGGGCCTCTCACTGTTGTGGCCTTTCCTGTTGTGGAGCACAGGCTCTGGACGCACAGGCTCAGCGGCCATGGCTCACGGGCCAAGCTGCTCCGCGGAATGTGGGATCCTCCCGGACCGGAACACGAACCCATGTCCCCTGCATCGGCAGGTGGACTCTCAACCACTGCGCCACCAGGGAAGCCCTGCATTCTTAACTTACCAAGAGGCAATAGTAGTTGATAATTATGCCCTTCTCCTTGACAGTGCAATGAGTTTCAAACACCTTAACTTCACTTACCCCCTCCAGATTTATAAGCCATTGCTGTCATTTTCTAAACTCCTCTTCATACTTAAAACCCCACAAGACATTATTAGTGTTTTTCTATAGTCAGTATCATATCCACACATTACCCTTACTGTTGCTTGTCTTTTCTGCATCTCTGATCACCCACCTGGGTTCATTTTTCTTGTGTCTGAAGAATACCCTTTAATGTTTTCCCTCATTGTGGCTCTGCTGATGACAAATTCTCACATTGCCTGTGTGTCTGCCTGGAGATGTATATTTAACCTTCACTCTTAAAACACATTTGACTGCGTATTGAATTCTACAATGGCAATTCTTTTCTTTCAGCACATTAGATATGTCACTATTGTCTTGTGGCTCCTATTATTTCTATTTAGAAGTCATCTGTAAGCCTAACTGTTGTACCTTTGCATAATCTGTCTTTTTCTCCGGTTGCTTTTAAGATTGTCTTTTCCCTTGATTTCCAGCAGTTTTATTATGGTTTATCTAGGTGTGGATTCAGTTTTATTTACCTCGTTCAGAGTTCGTAGCTGCTTCTTGAAACCCTGGCTTGGTGTTTTGACTTAGTTCAGGAGCTTGGGCTCTGTACCACACAGGCAGTGGGGAGCTACTATGGCTTCTGAACAAGTGACTGATGCAATGACATTCGTGGACAGTAATCAGGGTGACAATGATAGTTACAATTTCTCACTTACTAGGTGTTCCCTTGAACATTTCATCTCTTCATCTTCACAACAGCACTGTGATCTAGAAATCATCCTCTCCATTTTACAGATGAGAAAGTCAAGGCTACTAGTTACTAGTAAAGTAACTAGCCCAATGGCACAGTCGGTTTTGTCTGACTCCAGGTTCGTCTGACTTCAGTGACGCTGGCGTAGCAAACAGCCACATGCTACTGTTTACACTGAAATTAATGAAAATTAAATAAAATTATTTATTCAGTTCCTCCGTCACACCAGCCCCATTTCGAGTTCTTGATCCCCAGATGTGGCTGGTGGCTGCCGTATTAGACAACACAGCCTCGCTCAGAGTACGTGTACCATTGCAGAAAGTTCTGTTGGACAGAGCTGCCTTACAGCTGGGTAACTCTCACAGTACCGTTAAGATTGCACTGGAAGAAACTAAACTTGAGGCAAGGAGGCCAGTTGTCACAGTCCAGCTTGCATGTGAGAGGGACTGGAGGACAGGCGTGAGACGACCGAGTGTGAGAGAGGGAGCAGGGCGGCCGCTGAAGGTGACTCTGAGGCTTGGGGCTGGGAACGGGGGCTGTTCATGCAGAACACAGACAGGGGCAGAGTCCAAGGCTGGACTTGGCTTTTGCAGCACATGAAAAAGGCTGCTGACATAGAAGTCCGAGCATGTTTAGACCTGGAAGAAAACTAAGGCCCAGAGAGCTTAGATGACTTTTCCAAGGTAACGGAGCTGGGTAGAGGCTCTTCCACTGGACCACACTACTCAGAAGAAAGCTCTTAAGGGCTTTTCTGGGTCTTTTATTAGATCCCTGTGATCCCCCTCTTCAGATCCCTAAAAAAACAGCCTGTGAATTTGTTTCAGCACAA
>NW_027672373.1:0-60073 GCF_964165515.1 Mesoplodon bidens | reverse complement strand
ATTGCAGAAAATGGACCTCGCTAAGACAGAATATTCGCCAAGGAAAAAAAGGACACAATGCCATTTGCAGCACCGTAGATGAGTCTCGAGGTAATCACGTGACTTGGAGTAAGTCAGAAAGTGAAAGACACATATCATATCATATCACTTATAGGTGTTACCTATAAATTGATACCAGGGCAGATATTTCCACGGAGAAGGGCAATCACAGATTCATTAAACAAACTTATGGTTCACCAAAGGAAAGGTGTGAGGCTTGAATTCATTACGATATTGGGGTTAACAGACATATAGAAACACAGTAGACGTATATAATCGCCAAAGACCTACGGAGTTCCAAGAGAAGACTACTCAACATTCTGTCATAAGGTACATGGGAAAAGGATCCCAGGAAGAACAGACATATGTATATGTGTAAAAGAACCACCTCTTGCACACCTACAGCAAGCTAAACGTTGTACTCAAACTTGCTGTAATAAAAAATAAAAAATTAAATTAAAAACACGAACAAAAAGTAGTGAGACAAACTTGAGGGGCTTTCTCCTGGCACATTCCCTTCTACATTCCAATCTAGAACGCGACTTCCTTTGAGGCTCTGCTGCCCTAGTAACCAGATTTGGTAAGGGAGAACTGCTGCCACCTTGTGGCCGTTTCACACAACAGCAGCTTTAATCCCAGCGCTAATGGTCAGTGGATATTCCAAATCATTAGAGGCCTGTAAATGACACCTGCCCTGAAAACATATCCTGGGGTCATATATCGACCAAAAAATTCAAAAGACGTCCATATTTCAAAACGACAGTTTCAAGAGGCATATTTCACGCACATTAGTGTTCTGCTTCTTTTGCTTGCTTTCTTTCTTTGTTAAAAAAACGGGAATGGAAAAAGGCAACCCTCAGAATGGGCGAAAACGTTCACAAACGAATCAATGGACAAAGGTTTAATCTCCAATATATATAAACAGCTCATGCAGCTTAATATTAATAAAACAAACAACCCAATACAAAAATGGGCAGAAGATCTAAAGAGACGTTTCTTCAAAGAAGACACAGAGATGGCCAAGACGCACATGAAAAGCTGCTCAACATCACTAATTATTAGAGAAATGCAAATCAAAACTACAATGAGGTAAGACCTCACACCTGTGAGAATCGGCATCATCAGATAATCTACAAACAACAAATTCTGGGGAGGGTGTGGACAAAAGGAACCCTCTTCCGCTATTGGTGGGAATGTAAATTGATACAGTCACTATGGAGAACAGTATGGAGGTTCCTTTCAAAAACTAAAAAGAGAATTACCATAGGATCCAGCAATCCCACTTCTGGGCATATACCCAGAGAAAACCATAAATCACAAAGACACATTCACCACAATGTTCATTGCAGCACTATTTACAATAGCCAGGTAATGGAAGCAACCTAAATGGCCACAGACAGACGAATGGATAAAGATGTGGTACATATATAAATGGAATATTACTCAGCCAAAAAAAGGAATGAAACTGAGTCATTTGTAGGGAAGTTGATGGATCTAGAGACTGTCATACAGAGTGAAGTAAGTCAGAAAGAGAAAAACAAATATTGTATATTAATGCCTATATGTGGAACCTAGAAAAATGGTACAGATGAACTGGTTTGCAGGGCAGAAATAGAGACACAGAGGTAGAGAACAAACGTATGGACATGGACACAAAGTGGGGGAAGCCATGGGGTGGTGGTGGTGGGATGAGTTGGGAGATTGGGATTGACCTGTATACATGTATATGCATAAAATAGATAACTAATAATAACCTACTGTATAAAAAAATAAATTAAATTAAATTTCAAAATTTTTAAAAATAAAATGTAAAAATAAAACAGAAAAAGAGTTCTTCCATTCACAATGATGTATTTATAAGAATGAATTATTTCCATGCTTATATCCAGAAATACATAAAAGAGGAATAAAATCTAACTTGAACCAAAAAAGAAAAAAAACTGAACCTAACGTTTATACAGAGGAAAACACTACCAAGGCACTTGCTCCAGTGGTAAACAATTCTGAAATTGGTCAGAGGTGGGGAATCATCTCCCATACAGCCAGCAGCCCCGCCCGCCCACGCAAGGAGCGTCCTTATTGCAAAGCTGGGGGACCGTGCCGAGGCCTCTGTGAGTAAACGTGAGCTGAGCCCCAGGCCAGCTGCTGCTGAACTCTTCCCACCCTTCCCAGGTGAAACACCTGAGTATGTACAAGGGCTTGAAAGCCTAGAGGAAGGGCCGTGGAGCCACACCAGCGACAGCACGCAGGCCAACTTGGTGCCTGCATGTCAGCCAGGATGGTAATGGCCACGGGCGCTCTTCTGGAAGCTTTCCATTGCCCTGCCTGAGATACCCCTCCTGTCCCAGCCCCCACTCCTTTTTTTCCTTCCTCACCTCAGCCCGGAGAGATATTCCAGTGGATGTTATGGGTGACACATCCTCTTCTTTACAGGTGGCAGCCTGGCAACTCCTGCCGAAAGTCCAGCAGAGCCCCACTCACACCGGGCCCCCCACAAAGCCGTGGACCCTCACACCCTCCCACCAGCACAGCCCCGAGACTGCTGACGGGGCAGAGAATATGCAGTCAGGCACAGCTGCAGGGGCTATTGCTGCCTGGAGTGCTGTTTATATTGACCTCAACCCAGGCACACCTGGGGAGGGCTTGCCGGCAGGGTCAGGCTGCCCAGGTCAGCTAATCCTCAGCCCTCGGGGAATCACATTGCAGAAAATGGACCTCGCTAAGACAGAATATTCGCCAAGGAAAAAAAGGACACAATGCCATTTGCAGCACCGTAGATGAGTCTCGAGGTAATCACGTGACTTGGAGTAAGTCAGAAAGTGAAAGACACATATCATATCATATCACTTATAGGTGTTACCTATAAATTGATACCAGGGCAGATATTTCCACGGAGAAGGGCAATCACAGATTCATTAAACAAACTTATGGTTCACCAAAGGAAAGGTGTGAGGCTTGAATTCATTACGATATTGGGGTTAACAGACATATACAAACACAGTAGACGTATATAATCGCCAAAGACCTACGGAGTACCAAGAGAAGACTACTCAACATTCTGTCATAACGTACATGGGAAAAGGATCCCAGGAAGAGCAGACATATGTATATGTGTAAAAGAACCACCTCTTGCACACCTACAACAAGCTAAACGTTGTAGTCAAACTTGCTGTAATAAAAAATAAAAAATTAAATTAAAAACACGAACAAGAAGTAGTGAGACAAACTTGAGGGGCTTTCTCCTGGCACATTCCGTTCTACATTCCAATCTAGAACGCGACTTCCATTGAGGCTCTGCTGCCCTAGTAAGCAGATTTGGTAAGGGAGAACTGCTGCCACCTTGTGGCCGTTTCACACAACAGCAGCTTTAATCCCAGCGCTAATGGTCAGTGGATATTCCAAATCATTACAGGCCTGTAAATGACACCTGCCCTGAAAACATATCCTGGGGTCATATATCGACCAAAAAATTCAAAAGACGTCCATATTTCAAAACGATAGTTTCAAGAGGCATATTTCACGCACATTAGTGTTCTGCTTCTTTTGCTTGCTTTCTTTCTTTGTTAAAAAAACGGGAATGGAAAAAGGCAACCCTCAGAATGGGCGAAAACGTTCACAAACGAATCAATGGACAAAGGTTTAATCTCCAATATATATAAACAGCTCATGCAGCTTAATATTAATAAAACAAACAACCCAATACAAAAATGGGCAGAAGATCTAAAGAGACGTTTCTTCAAAGAAGACACAGAGATGGCCAAGACGCACATGAAAAGCTGCTCAACATCACTAATTATTAGAGAAATGCAAATCAAAACTACAATGAGGTAAGACCTCACACCTGTGAGAATCGGCCTCATCAGATAATCTACAAACAACAAATTCTGGGGAGGGTGTGGACAAAAGGAACCCTCTTCTGCTATTGGTGGGAATGTAAATTGATACAGTCACTATGGAGAACAGTATGGAGGTTCCTTTCAAAAACTAAAAAGAGAATTACCATAGGATCCAGCAATCCCACTTCTGGGCATATACCCAGAGAAAACCATAAATCACAAAGACACATTCACCACAATGTTCATTGCAGCACTATTTACAATAGCCAGGTAATGGAAGCAACCTAAATGGCCACAGACAGACGAATGGATAAAGATGTGGTACATATATAAATGGAATATTACTCAGCCAAAAAAAGGAATGAAACTGAGTCATTTGTAGGGAAGTTGATGGATCTAGAGACTGTCATACAGAGTGAAGTAAGTCAGAAAGAGAAAAACAAATATTGTATATTAATGCCTATATGTGGAACCTAGAAAAATGGTACAGATGAACTGGTTTGCAGGGCAGAAATAGAGACACAGAGGTAGAGAACAAACGTATGGACATGGACACAAAGTGGGGGAAGCCATGGGGTGGTGGTGGTGGGATGAGTTGGGAGATTGGGATTGACCTGTATACATGTATATGCATAAAATAGATAACTAATAATAACCTACTGTATAGAAAAATAAATTAAATTAAATTTCAAAATTTTTAAAAATAAAATGTAAATCTAAAACAGAAAAAGAGTTCTTCCATTCACACTGATGTATTTATAAGAATGAATTATTTCCATGCTTATATCCATAAATACATAAAAGAGGAATAAAATCTAACTTGAACCAAAAAAGAAAAAAAAACTGAACCTAACGTTTATACAGAGGAAAACACTACCAAGGCACTTGCTCCAGTGGTAAACAATTCTGAAATTGGTCAGAGGTGGGGAATCATCTCCCATACAGCCAGCAGCCCCGCCCGCCCACGCAAGGAGCGTCCTTATTGCAAAGCTGGGCGACCGTGCCGAGGCCTCTGTGAGTAAACGTGAGCTGAGCCCCAGGCCAGCTGCTGCTGAACTCTTCCCACCCTTCCCAGGTGAAACTCCTGAATATGTACAAGGGCTTGAAAGCCTAGAGGAAGGGCCGTGGAGCCACACCAGCGACAGCACGCAGGCCAACTTGGTGCCTGCAGGTCAGCCAGGATGGTCCTGGCCACGGGCGCTCTTCTGGAAGCTTTCCATTGCCCTGCCTGAGATACCCCTCCTGTCCCGGCCCCCACTCCTTTTTTTCCTTCCTCACCTCAGCCCGGAGAGATATTCCAGTGGAAGTTATGGGTGACACATCCTCTTCTTTACAGGTGGCAGCCTGGCAACTCCTGCCGAAAGTCCAGCAGAGCCCCACTCACACCGGGCCCCCCACAAAGCCGTGGACCCTCACACCCTCCCACCAGCACAGCCCCGAGACTGCTGACGGGGCAGAGAATATGCAGTCAGGCACAGCTGCAGGGGCTATTGCTGCCTGGAGTGCTGTTTATATTGACCTCAACCCAGGCACACCTGGGGAGGGCTTGCCGGCAGGGTCAGGCTGCCCAGGTCAGCTAATCCTCAGCCCTCGGGGAATCACATTGCAGAAAATGGACCTCGCTAAGACAGAATATTCGCCAAGGAAAAAAAGGACACAATGCCATTTGCAGCACCGTAGATGAGTCTCGAGGTAATCACGTGACTTGGAGTAAGTCAGAAAGTGAAAGACACATATCATATCATATCACTTATAGGTGTTACCTATAAATTGATACCAGGGCAGATATTTCCACGGAGAAGGGCAATCACAGATTCATTAAACAAACTTATGGTTCACCAAAGGAAAGGTGTGAGGATTGAATTCATTACGATATTGGGGTTAACAGACATATACAAACACAGTAGACGTATAGAATCACCAAAGACCTACGGAGTACCAAGAGAAGACTACTCAACATTCTGTCATAACGTACATGGGAAAAGGATCCCAGGAAGAACAGACATATGTATATGTGTAAAAGAACCACCTCTTGCACACCTACAACAAGCTAAACGTTGTACTCAAACTTGCTGTAATAAAAAATAAAAAATTAAATTAAAAACACGAACAAGAAGTAGTGAGACAAACTTGAGGGGCTTTCTCCTGGCACATTCCCTTCTACATTCCAATCTAGAACGCGACTTCCATTGAGGCTCTGCTGCCCTAGTAACCAGATTTGGTAAGGGAGAACTGCTGCCACCTTGTGGCCGTTTCACACAACAGCAGCTTTAATCCCAGCGCTAATGGTCAGTGGATATTCCAAATCATTACAGGCCTGTAAATGACACCTGCCCTGAAAACATATCCTGGGGTCATATATCGACCAAAAAATTCAAAAGACGTCCATATTTCAAAACGACAGTTTCAAGAGGCATATTTCACGCACATTAGTGTTCTGCTTGTTTTGCTTGCTTTCTTTCTTTGTTAAAAAAACGGGAATGGAAAAAGGCAACCCTCAGAATGCGCGAAAACGTTCACAAACGAATCAATGGACAAAGGATTAATCTCCAATATATATAAACAGCTCATGCAGCTTAATATTAATAAAACAAACAACCCAATACAAAAATGGGCAGAAAATCTAAAGAGACGTTTCTTCAAAGAAGACACAGAGATGGCCAAGACGCACATGAAAAGCTGCTCAACATCACTAATTATTAGAGAAATGCAAATCAAAACTACAATGAGGTAAGACCTCACACCTGTGAGAATCGGCATCATCAGATAATCTACAAACAACAAATTCTGGGGAGGGTGTGGACAAAAGGAACCCTCTTCCGCTATTGGTGGGAATGTAAATTGATACAGTCACTATGGAGAACAGTATGGAGGTTCCTTTCAAAAACTAAAAAGAGAATTACCATAGGATCCAGCAATCCCACTTCTGGGCATATACCCAGAGAAAACCATAAATCACAAAGACACATTCACCACAATGTTCATTGCAGCACTATTTACAATAGCCAGGTAATGGAAGCAACCTAAATGCCCACAGACAGACGAATGGATAAAGATGTGGTACATATATAAAATGGAATATTACTCAGCCAAAAAAAGGAATGAAACTGAGTCATTTGTAGAGAAGTTGATGGATCTAGAGACTGTCATACAGAGTGAAGTAAGTCAGAAAGAGAAAAACAAATATTGTATATTAATGCCTATATGTGGAACCTAGAAATATGGTACAGATGAACTGGTTTGCAGGGCAGAAATAGAGACACAGAGGTAGAGAACAAACGTATGGACATGGACACAAAGTGGGGGAAGCCATGGGGTGGTGGTGGTGGGATGAGTTGGGAGATTGGGATTGACCTGTATACATGTATATGCCTAAAATAGATAACTAATAATAACCTCTGTATAGAAAAATAAATTAAATTAATTTTCAAAATTTTTAAAAATAAAATGTAAAACTAAAACAGAAAAAGAGTTCTTCCATTCACACTGATGTATTTATAAGAATGAATTATTTCCATGCTTATATCCATAAATACATAAAAGAGGAATAAAATCTCACTTGAAGCAAAAAAGAAAAAAAAAACTGAACCTAACGTTTATACAGAGGAAAACACTACCAAGGCACTTGCTCCAGTGGTAAACAATTCTGAAATTGGTCAGAGGTGGGGAATCATCTCCCATACAGCCAGCAGCCCCGCCCGCCCACGCAAGGAGCGTCCTTATTGCAAAGCTGGGGGACCGTGCCGAGGCCTCTGTGAGGAAACGTGAGCTGAGCCCCAGGCCAGCTGCTGCTGAACTCTTCCCACCCTTCCCAGGTGAAACACCTGAATATGTACAAGGGCTTGAAAGCCTAGAGGAAGGGCCGTGGAGCCACACCAGCGACAGCACGCAGGCCAACTTGGTGCCTGCAGGTCAGCCAGGATGGTCCTGGCCACGGGCGCTCTTCTGGAAGCTTTCCATTGCCCTGCCTGAGATACCCCTCCTGTCCCGGCCCCCACTCCTTTTTTTCCTTCCTCACCTCAGCCCGGAGAGATATTCCAGTGGAAGTTATGGGTGACACATCCTCTTCTTTACAGGTGGCAGCCTGGCAACTCCTGCCGAAAGTCCAGCAGAGCCCCACTCACACCGGGCCCCCCACAAAGCCGTGGACCCTCACACCCTCCCACCAGCACAGCCCCGAGACTGCTGACGGGGCAGAGAATATGCAGTCAGGCACAGCTGCAGGGGCTATTGCTGCCTGGAGTGCTGTTTATATTGACCTCAACCCAGGCACACCTGGGGAGGGCTTGCCGGCAGGGTCAGGCTGCCCAGGTCAGCTAATCCTCAGCCCTCGGGGAATCACATTGCAGAAAATGGACCTCGCTAAGACAGAATATTCGCCAAGGAAAAAAAGGACACAATGCCATTTGCAGCACCGTAGATGAGTCTCGAGGTAATCACGTGACTTGGAGTAAGTCAGAAAGTGAAAGACACATATCATATCATATCACTTATAGGTGTTACCTATAAATTGATACCAGGGCAGATATTTCCACGGAGAAGGGCAATCACAGATTCATTAAACAAACTTATGGTTCACCAAAGGAAAGGTGTGAGGATTGAATTCATTACGATATTGGGGTTAACAGACATATACAAACACAGTAGACGTATAGAATCACCAAAGACCTACGGAGTACCAAGAGAAGACTACTCAACATTCTGTCATAACGTACATGGGAAAAGGATCCCAGGAAGAACAGACATATGTATATGTGTAAAAGAACCACCTCTTGCACACCTACAACAAGCTAAACGTTGTACTCAAACTTGCTGTAATAAAAAATAAAAAATTAAATTAAAAACATGAACAAGAAGTAGTGAGACAAACTTGAGGGGCTTTCTCCTGGCACATTCCGTTCTACATTCCAATCTAGAACGCGACTTCCATTGAGGCTCTGCTGCCCTAGTAACCAGATTTGGTAAGGGAGAACTGCTGCCACCTTGTGGCCGTTTCACACAACAGCAGCTTTAATCCCAGCGCTATTGGTCAGTGGATATTCCAAATCATTACAGGCCTGTAAATGAAACCTGCCCTGAAAACATATCCTGGGGTCATATATCGACCAAAAAATTCAAAAGACGTCCATATTTCAAAACGACAGTTTCAAGAGGCATATTTCACGCACATTAGTGTTCTGCTTCCTTTGCTTGCTTTCTTTCTTTGTTAAAAAAACGGGAATGGAAAAAGGCAACCCTCAGAATGGGCGAAAACGTTCACAAACGAATCAATGGACAAAGGTTTAATCTCCAATATATATAAACAGCTCATGCAGCTTAATATTAATAAAACAAACAACCCAATACAAAAATGGGCAGAAGATCTAAAGAGACGTTTCTTCAAAGAAGACACAGAGATGGCCAAGACGCACATGAAAAGCTGCTCAACATCACTAATTATTAGAGAAATGCAAATCAAAACTACAATGAGGTAAGACCTCACACCTGTGAGAATCGGCATCATCAGATAATCTACAAACAACAAATTCTGGGGAGGGTGTGGAGAAAAGGAACCCTCTTCCGCTATTGGTGGGAATGTAAATTGATACAGTCACTATGGAGAACAGTATGGAGGTTCCTTTTAAAAACTTAAAAGAGAATTACCATAGGATCCAGCAATCCCACTTCTGGGCATATACCCAGAGAAAACCATAAATCACAAAGACACATTCACCACAATGTTCATTGCAGCACTATTTACAATAGCCAGGTAATGGAAGCAACCTAAATGCCCACAGACAGACGAATGGATAAAGATGTGGTACATATATAAAATGGAATATTACTCAGCCAAAAAAAGGAATGAAACTGAGTCATTTGTAGAGAAGTTGATGGATCTAGAGACTGTCATACAGAGTGAAGTAAGTCAGAAAGAGAGAAAAACAAATATTGTATATTAATGCCTATATGTGGAACCTAGAAAAATGGTACAGATGAACTGGTTTGCAGGGCAGAAATAGAGACACAGAGGTAGAGAACAAACGTATGGACATGGACACAAAGTGGGGGAAGCCATGGGGTGGTGGTGGTGGGATGAGGTGGGAGATTGTGATTGACCTGTATACATGTATATGCATAAAATAGATAACTAATAATAACCTACTGTATAAAAAATAAATTAATTTAAATTTCAAAATTTTTAAAAATAAAATGTAAAAATAAAACAGAAAAAGAGTTCTTCCATTCACACTGATGTATTTATAAGAATGAATTATTTCCATGCTTATATCCATAAATACATAAAAGAGGAATAAAATCTAACTTGAACCAAAAAAGAAAAAAAAAACTGAACCTAACGTTTATACAGAGGAAAACACTACCAAGGCACTTGCTCCAGTGGTAAACAATTCTGAAATTGGTCAGAGGTGGGGAATCATCTCCCATACAGCCAGCAGCCCCGCCCGCCCACGCAAGGAGCGTCCTTATTGCAAAGCTGGGCGACCGTGTCGAGGCCTCTGTGAGTAAACGTGAGCTGAGCCCCAGGCCAGCTGCTGCTGAACTCTTCCCACCCTTCCCAGGTGAAACTCCTGAATATGTACAAGGGCTTGAAAGCCTAGAGGAAGGGCCGTGGAGCCACACCAGCGACAGCACGCAGGCCAACTTGGTGCCTGCAGGTCAGCCAGGATGGTCCTGGCCACGGGCGCTCTTCTGGAAGCTTTCCATTGCCCTGCCTGAGATACCCCTCCTGTCCCGGCCCCCACTCCTTTTTTTCCTTCCTCACCTCAGCCCGGAGAGATATTCCAGTGGAAGTTATGGGTGACACATCCTCTTCTTTACAGGTGGCAGCCTGGCAACTCCTGCCGAAAGTCCAGCAGAGCCCCACTCACACCGGGCCCCCCACAAAGCCGTGGACCCTCACACCCTCCCACCAGCACAGCCCCGAGACTGCTGACGGGGCAGAGAATATGCAGTCAGGCACAGCTGCAGGGGCTATTGCTGCCTGGAGCGCTGTTTATATTGACCTCAACCAGGCACACCTGGGGAGGGCCGGCCGGCAGGATAAGGCTGCCCACGTCAGCTAATCCACAACCCTCAGGGAATCACAGTGTTGAAAATGGACCTCGCTAAAGCAGAATAGAAGCCAAGGAAAAAAAGGACACAATGCCATTTGCAGCACCGTAGATGAGCCTAGAGGTTATCACATGACTTGTAGTAAGTCAGAAAGTGAAAGACACATATCGTATCATATCACTTATAGGTGTTACCTAAAAATGGATACCAGGGCAGATATTTCCACGGAGAAGGGCAATCACAGATTCATTAAACAAACTTATGGTTCACCAATGGAAAGGTGTGAGGATGGGTTTCATTACGATATTGGGGTTAACAGACATATACAAACACAGGTGACATATATAATCACCTAAGACCTACGGAATACAAAGAGAGGACTACTCAACATTCTGTCTTAACGTACATGGGCAAAGGATCCCAGGAAGAACAGACATCTGTATATGTGTCAAAGAACCACATCTTCCACACCTACAACAAGCCAAGCATTGTAATCAAACTTGCTGTAATAAAAAATAAAAAATTAAATTAAAAACACGAACAAGAAGTAGTGAGACAAACTTGAGGGGCTTTCTCCTGGCACATTCCATTCTAAATTCCAATCTAGAACAAGACTTCCATTGAGGCTCTGTTGCACTAATAACCTGATTTGAAAGAGAGAACTGCTGCCACCTTGTGGCCGTTTCACACAACAGCAGCTTTAATCCCAGCGCTAAAGGTCAGTTGATATTCAAAATCATTGCAGGCCTGTAAATGACACCTGCCCTGAAAACAAATCCTGGGGTCACATATCGACCAAAAAATTCAAAGGACGTCCATATTTCAAAACGACCGTTTCAAAAGCCATATTTTACGCACATTAGTGTTCTGCTTCTTTGTCTTTCTTTCTTTTTTGGTTAAAAACACGGGAATGGAAAAAGGCATCCCTCAGAAGGGGCGAAAATAGTTGCAAACGAATCAGTGGACAAAGGTTTAATCTCCAATATATATAAACAGCTCATGCAGCTTAATATTAAAAAAACAAACAACCCAATACAAACATGGGCAGAATATCTAAAGAGACGTTTCTTCAAAGAAGACACAGAGATGGCTAAGACGCACATGAAAAGCTGCTCAAGAGCACTAATTATTAGAGAAATGCAAATCAAAACTACAATGAGGTATCACCTCACACCTGTTAGAATCAGCATCATCAGAAAATCTACAGACAACAAATTCTGGGGAGGGTGTGGACAAAAGGAGCCCTCTTCCACTATTGTTGGGAATGTAAATTGATACAGTCACTATGGAGAACAGTATGGAGTTTCCTTAAAAAACCTACAAATAGAAACCTTGACTTTCCCTAACCCTAACCATAGGCTGGAACGGAAACCTACCACCAACCGTGCACCTTATCTACGCGGTACACTAATCCTAATCCGTACGCTGGCACTAACCGGTGAGTCAACATGTACCCTGACACTAACACGTTTCCGTACCCTCAGCTGTGCCCCAAACCTTGCCGTTGCCTATCCTTAACCTTAGCCCGGAACAGAAACCTACCATCAGCCCTACACCTTACCCTAAGCCGTACCCTAATCCTAATCCATACGTCAACACGTACCCTGACCCTAACACGTTTCCGTACCCTCACCTCTGCCATAAACCTTGCCGTTCCCTTACCTTAACCCTAGCCCGGAACGGAAAACTACCACCAACCCTACACCTTACCTTACGCCATACCCTAATCCTAATTCGTATGCTGACACTAACCTGTGCATCAACACGTACCCTGACCCTAACACGTTTCGTACCCTCACCTGTGCCCTAAACTTTGCCAGTCCCTAAACATAACCCTAGACTGGAACGGAAACCTACCACCAACCCTACACCTTACTCTATGCGGTACCCTAATCCTCATGCGTACGCTCACACTAACCCGTGAGTCAACACGTACCCTGAACCTAACACAATTCCGTACCATCACCTGTGCCCTATACCTTGCAATTCGCTATCCCTAACCCTACACCGGAATGTAAACCTACCGCCATCCGTACACCTTACTGTACGCCGTACCCTAATCCTAATGCGTACGATGACACTATTCCATGCATCAACATGCACCATGAACCTAACACGTTTCTGTACCCTCACCTGTGCCCTAAGCCTTGCCGTTCACTAACCCTAACCCTAGCCCTGAACTGAAACCCACCACCAGCCCTACACCATACCCTATGCCTTACCCTACTCCTGGCCTGTATGCTGGCACTGACCCGTGCGTCAGCACGTAGCCTGCCTCACCCAAGTTTCCGTACCCTCACCTGTGCCCTTAGCCTTGCCGTTCCCTAACCCTAACCCTAGCCCAGAACGGAAACCCACCACCAGCCCTACACCTTACCCTACGCCGTACCCTACTCCTGGCCCATACGCTGGCACTGACCCATGCGTCAGCAGGTAGCCTGACCCTCCCACGTTTCCGTACCCTCACCTGTGCCCTAAAACTTGACGTTCCCTAACCCTAATCAAACCCCGGAATGGACACCCACCACCAGTCTTACACCTTACCCTACGCCGTACCCTACTCCTGGTCCACACCCTGGCACTGACCCGTGCTTCAGCATGTAGCCTGACCCTCCCACGTTTCCGTACCCTCACCTGTGCCCTAAGCCTTGCCGTTCCCTAACCCTAACCCTACACTTTACCCTACGCCATACCCTATTCCTGGGCCGTACGCTGGCACTGACACTTGCGTCAGCACGTAGCCTGACCCTCCCACGTTTCTGTACCCTCACCTGTGCCCTAAGCCTTGCCATTCCCTAACCCTAACCCTAGCCGGAAACGGAAACCCACCACCAGCCCTACACCTTACCCTACGCCGTACCCTACTCCTGGGCCGTACACTGGAACTGACCCTTGTGTAAGCACGTAGCCTGCCACTCCCATGTTTCCATACCCTCACCTGTGCCCTAAGCCTTGCCGATCCCTAACCCTAACCCTACCCTGGAACAGAAACCCACCACCAGCCCTACACCTTACCCTACGCCGTACCCTAATTCTGGCGCGTACGCTGGCACTGACCCGTGTGTCAGCACGTAGCGTGCCTCTCCCTCGTTTCAGTACCCTTACCTGTGCCCTAAGCCTTGCCGTTCCCTAACCCTAACCCGGAACAGAAACCCACCAACAGCCCTACACCTTACCCTACTCCGTACCCTAATCCTGGCCCGTACACTGGCACTGAAACGTGCGTCAGCACATAGCCTGACCCTCCCACGTTTCTGTACCCTCAGCTGTGCCCTAAGCCTTGCCGTTCCCTAACCCTAACCCTAGCGCGGAATGGAAACCCACAACTAGCCCTACACCATACTTTACTCCAGACCCGTACGCTGGCACTGACACGTTTGTCAGCACGTAGCCTGCCTCTCCCACGTGTCCCTATGCTCACCTGTTCCCTAAACCTTGCCGTTCCCTAACCCTAACCCTAGCCCGGAACGGAAACCCACCACCAGCCCTACACGTTACCCTATGATGTACCCTACTCCTGGCCCTTACGCTGGCACTGACACGTGCGTCAGCACACAGCCTGACCATCCCACGATCCTCCCAATACGGAAATGGGCAGAAGATCTCAAGAGACGTTTCTTCAAAGAAGACACAGAGATGGCCAAGGCGCACATGAGAAGCTGCTCAAGAGCACTAATTATTAGAGAAATGCAAATCAAAACTACAATGAGGTATCACCTCACACCTGTTAGAATCGGCATCATCAGAAAATCTACAAACAACAAATTCTGGGGAGGGTGTGGACAAAAGGAGCCCTCTTCCACTATTGGTGGGAATGTAAATTGATAGAGTCACTATGGAGAACACTATGGAGTTTCCTTAAAAAATCTAGAAATAGAATTACCATCTGATCCAGCAATTCCACTTCTGGGCATATACCCAAAGAAAACCATAAATCAAAAAGGCACATTCACCACAATGTTCATTGCAGCACTATTTACAATAGCCAGGTAATGGAAGCAAACTAAATGCCCAAAGACAGATGAATGGATAAAGATGGGGTACATATATAAAATGGAATATTACTCGGCCATAAAAAGGAATGAATCTGGGTCATTTGTAGAGACATCGATGGATCTAGAGACAGTCATACAGAATGAAGTAAGTCAGAAAGGGGAAAACAAATATTGTATATTAATGCATATATGTGGAACCTAAAAAATGGTACAGATGAACTGGTTTGCAGGGAAGAAATAGAGACACAGAGGTAGAGAACAAACGTATGGACACCAAGTGTGGGAAGCCATGGGGTGGTGGTGGTGGGACGAGTTGGGAGATTGAGATTGACCTGTATACATGTATATGCATAAAATACATAACTAATAATAACCCGCTGTATAAAAAAGTAAATAAAATTAAATTTCAAAATGTTAAAATATAAAATTTAAAAATAAAACAGAAAAAAGCTCTTCCCTTCACACAGATGTATTTATAGGAATAAATTATTTCCATGCTTATATCTATAAATACATAAAAGAGGAATAAAAGCTAACTTGAACCATAAACGAAGAAAAACCTGAACCGACCAGTTATACAGAGAAAAACACTATCAGGGCACTTGCTCCAACGGTAAACAATATTGAAATTGTTCAGAGGTGGGGAATCATCTCCCGTACAGCCAGCAACCCACACCCCACACAAGGAGCTTCCTCATTGCAAAGCGGGGGGACCGAGCCGAGGCATCTCTGAACAAAGGTGAGCTGAGCCCCAGGCCAGCTGTTGCTGAACTGTTCCCACCCTTCCCAGGTAAAACACCTGAATATGTACAAGGGCTTGAAAGACTAGAGGAAGGGCCGTGGAGCCACAACAGCGAGAGAACGCAGGCCAACTTGGTGCCTCCAGGCCAGCCAGGGTGGTCCTGGCCCAGGGCCCTCTTCCGGAAGCTTTCCATTGTCCTGCCAGAGATACCCCACCTGTCCCGGCCCCCACTGATTTTTTCCTTCCTCACCTCTGTCCGGAGAGAAATTCCAGCGGGAGGTATGGGTGACACATCCTCTTCTTTACAGGTGGCAGCTTGGCAACTCCTGCAGAAAGGCCAGCAGAACTCCACTCACACCGGGCCACCAACAAAGCTGTGGCCCCTCACTCCCTCCCACCAGCACAGCCCCGAGACTGCTCACGGGGCAAAGAATATGGAGGCAGGCACAGCTTCAGGGGCTATTGCTGCCTGGAGCGCTGTTTATATTGACCTCAACCAGGCACACCTGGGGAGGGCCGGCCGGCAGGATAAGGCTGCCCACGTCAGCTAATCCACAACCCTCAGGGAATCACAGTGTTGAAAATGGACCTCGCTAAAGCAGAATAGAAGCCAAGGAAAAAAAGGACACAATGCCATTTGCAGCACCGTAGATGAGCCTAGAGGTTATCACATGACTTGTAGTAAGTCAGAAAGTGAAAGACACATATCGTATCATATCACTTATAGGTGTTACCTAAAAATGGATACCAGGGCAGATATTTCCACGGAGAAGGGCAATCACAGATTCATTAAACAAACTTATGGTTCACCAATGGAAAGGTGTGAGGATGGGTTTCATTACGATATTGGGGTTAACAGACATATACAAACACAGGTGACATATATAATCACCTAAGACCTACGGAATACAAAGAGAGGACTACTCAACATTCTGTCTTAACGTACATGGGCAAAGGATCCCAGGAAGAACAGACATCTGTATATGTGTCAAAGAACCACATCTTCCACACCTACAACAAGCCAAGCATTGTAATCAAACTTGCTGTAATAAAAAATAAAAAATTAAATTAAAAACACGAACAAGAAGTAGTGAGACAAACTTGAGGGGCTTTCTCCTGGCACATTCCATTCTAAATTCCAATCTAGAACAAGACTTCCATTGAGGCTCTGTTGCACTAATAACCTGATTTGAAAGAGAGAACTGCTGCCACCTTGTGGCCGTTTCACACAACAGCAGCTTTAATCCCAGCGCTAAAGGTCAGTTGATATTCAAAATCATTGCAGGCCTGTAAATGACACCTGCCCTGAAAACAAATCCTGGGGTCACATATCGACCAAAAAATTCAAAGGACGTCCATATTTCAAAACGACCGTTTCAAAAGCCATATTTTACGCACATTAGTGTTCTGCTTCTTTGTCTTTCTTTCTTTTTTGGTTAAAAACACGGGAATGGAAAAAGGCATCCCTCAGAAGGGGCGAAAATAGTTGCAAACGAATCAGTGGACAAAGGTTTAATCTCCAATATATATAAACAGCTCCTGCAGCTTAATATTAAAAAAACAAACAACCCAATACAAACATGGGCAGAATATCTAAAGAGACGTTTCTTCAAAGAAGACACAGAGATGGCTAAGACGCACATGAAAAGCTGCTCAAGAGCACTAATTATTAGAGAAATGCAAATCAAAACTACAATGAGGTATCACCTCACACCTGTTAGAATCAGCATCATCAGAAAATCTACAGACAACAAATTCTGGGGAGGGTGTGGACAAAAGGAGCCCTCTTCCACTATTGTTGGGAATGTAAATTGATACAGTCACTATGGAGAACAGTATGGAGTTTCCTTAAAAAACCTACAAATAGAAACCTTGACTTTCCCTAACCCTAACCATAGGCTGGAACGGAAACCTACCACCAACCGTGCACCTTATCTACGCGGTACACTAATCCTAATCCGTACGCTGGCACTAACCGGTGAGTCAACATGTACCCTGACACTAACACGTTTCCGTACCCTCAGCTGTGCCCCAAACCTTGCCGTTGCCTATCCTTAACCTTAGCCCGGAACAGAAACCTACCATCAGCCCTACACCTTACCCTAAGCCGTACCCTAATCCTAATCCATACGTCAACACGTACCCTGACCCTAACACGTTTCCGTACCCTCACCTCTGCCATAAACCTTGCCGTTCCCTTACCTTAACCCTAGCCCGGAACGGAAAACTACCACCAACCCTACACCTTACCTTACGCCATACCCTAATCCTAATTCGTATGCTGACACTAACCTGTGCATCAACACGTACCCTGACCCTAACACGTTTCGTACCCTCACCTGTGCCCTAAACTTTGCCAGTCCCTAAACATAACCCTAGACTGGAACGGAAACCTACCACCAACCCTACACCTTACTCTATGCGGTACCCTAATCCTCATGCGTACGCTCACACTAACCCGTGAGTCAACACGTACCCTGAACCTAACACAATTCCGTACCATCACCTGTGCCCTATACCTTGCAATTCGCTATCCCTAACCCTACACCGGAATGTAAACCTACCGCCATCCGTACACCTTACTGTACGCCGTACCCTAATCCTAATGCGTACGATGACACTATTCCATGCATCAACATGCACCATGAACCTAACACGTTTCTGTACCCTCACCTGTGCCCTAAGCCTTGCCGTTCACTAACCCTAACCCTAGCCCTGAACTGAAACCCACCACCAGCCCTACACCATACCCTATGCCTTACCCTACTCCTGGCCTGTATGCTGGCACTGACCCGTGCGTCAGCACGTAGCCTGCCTCACCCAAGTTTCCGTACCCTCACCTGTGCCCTTAGCCTTGCCGTTCCCTAACCCTAACCCTAGCCCAGAACGGAAACCCACCACCAGCCCTACACCTTACCCTACGCCGTACCCTACTCCTGGCCCATACGCTGGCACTGACCCATGCGTCAGCAGGTAGCCTGACCCTCCCACGTTTCCGTACCCTCACCTGTGCCCTAAAACTTGACGTTCCCTAACCCTAATCAAACCCCGGAATGGACACCCACCACCAGTCTTACACCTTACCCTACGCCGTACCCTACTCCTGGTCCACACCCTGGCACTGACCCGTGCTTCAGCATGTAGCCTGACCCTCCCACGTTTCCGTACCCTCACCTGTGCCCTAAGCCTTGCCGTTCCCTAACCCTAACCCTACACTTTACCCTACGCCATACCCTATTCCTGGGCCGTACGCTGGCACTGACACTTGCGTCAGCACGTAGCCTGACCCTCCCACGTTTCTGTACCCTCACCTGTGCCCTAAGCCTTGCCATTCCCTAACCCTAACCCTAGCCGGAAACGGAAACCCACCACCAGCCCTACACCTTACCCTACGCCGTACCCTACTCCTGGGCCGTACACTGGAACTGACCCTTGTGTAAGCACGTAGCCTGCCACTCCCATGTTTCCATACCCTCACCTGTGCCCTAAGCCTTGCCGATCCCTAACCCTAACCCTACCCTGGAACAGAAACCCACCACCAGCCCTACACCTTACCCTACGCCGTACCCTAATTCTGGCGCGTACGCTGGCACTGACCCGTGTGTCAGCACGTAGCGTGCCTCTCCCTCGTTTCAGTACCCTTACCTGTGCCCTAAGCCTTGCCGTTCCCTAACCCTAACCCGGAACAGAAACCCACCAACAGCCCTACACCTTACCCTACTCCGTACCCTAATCCTGGCCCGTACACTGGCACTGAAACGTGCGTCAGCACATAGCCTGACCCTCCCACGTTTCTGTACCCTCAGCTGTGCCCTAAGCCTTGCCGTTCCCTAACCCTAACCCTAGCGCGGAATGGAAACCCACAACTAGCCCTACACCATACTTTACTCCAGACCCGTACGCTGGCACTGACACGTTTGTCAGCACGTAGCCTGCCTCTCCCACGTGTCCCTATGCTCACCTGTTCCCTAAACCTTGCCGTTCCCTAACTCTAACCCTAGCCCGGAACGGAAACCCACCACCAGCCCTACACGTTACCCTATGATGTACCCTACTCCTGGCCCTTACGCTGGCACTGACACGTGCGTCAGCACACAGCCTGACCATCCCACGATCCTCCCAATACAGAAATGGGCAGAAGATCTCAAGAGACGTTTCTTCAAAGAAGACACAGAGATGGCCAAGGCGCACATGAGAAGCTGCTCAAGAGCACTAATTATTAGAGAAATGCAAATCAAAACTACAATGAGGTATCACCTCACACCTGTTAGAATCGGCATCATCAGAAAATCTACAAACAACAAATTCTGGGGAGGGTGTGGACAAAAGGAGCCCTCTTCCA
Source organism: Mesoplodon bidens (assembly GCF_964165515.1). Classification (NCBI taxonomy): domain Eukaryota; kingdom Metazoa; phylum Chordata; class Mammalia; order Artiodactyla; family Ziphiidae; genus Mesoplodon; species Mesoplodon bidens. The sequence continues at coordinate 40,069 of NW_027672373.1, read as the reverse complement.
CTATTGGTGGGAATGTAAATTGATAGAGTCACTATGGAGAACACTATGGAGTTTCCTTAAAAAATCTAGAAATAGAATTACCATCTGATCCAGCAATTCCACTTCTGGGCATATACCCAAAGAAAACCATAAATCAAAAAGGCACATTCACCACAATGTTCATTGCAGCACTATTTACAATAGCCAGGTAATGGAAGCAAACTAAATGCCCAAAGACAGATGAATGGATAAAGATGGGGTACATATATAAAATGGAATATTACTCGGCCATAAAAAGGAATGAATCTGGGTCATTTGTAGAGACATCGATGGATCTAGAGACAGTCATACAGAATGAACTAAGTCAGAAAGGGGAAAAAAACTATTGTATATTAATGCATATATGTGGAACCTAAAAAATGGTACAGATGAACTGGTTTGCAGGGAAGAAATAGAGACACAGAGGTAGAGAACAAACGTATGGACACCAAGTGTGGGAAGCCATGGGGTGGTGGTGGTGGGACGAGTTGGGAGATTGAGATTGACCTGTATACATGTATATGCATAAAATACATAACTAATAATAACCCGCTGTATAAAAAAGTAAATAAAATTAAATTTCAAAATGTTAAAATATAAAATTTAAAAATAAAACAGAAAAAAGCTCTTCCCTTCACACAGATGTATTTATAGGAATAAATTATTTCCATGCTTATATCTATAAATACATAAAAGAGGAATAAAAGCTAACTTGAACCATAAACGAAGAAAAACCTGAACCGACCAGTTATACAGAGAAAAACACTATCAGGGCACTTGCTCCAACGGTAAACAATATTGAAATTGTTCAGAGGTGGGGAATCATCTCCCGTACAGCCAGCAACCCACACCCCACACAAGGATCTTCCTCATTGCAAAGCGGGGGGACCGAGCCGAGGCATCTCTGAACAAAGGTGAGCTGAGCCCCAGGCCAGCTGTTGCTGAACTGTTCCCACCCTTCCCAGGTAAAACACCTGAATATGTACAAGGGCTTGAAAGACTAGAGGAAGGGCCGTGGAGCCACAACAGCGAGAGAACGCAGGCCAACTTGGTGCCTCCAGGCCAGCCAGGGTGGTCCTGGCCCAGGGCACTCTTCCGGAAGCTTTCCATTGTCCTGCCAGAGATACCCCACCTGTCCCGGCCCCCACTGATTTTTTCCTTCCTCACCTCTGTCCGGAGAGAAATTCCAGCGGGAGGTATGGGTGACACATCCTCTTCTTTACAGGTGGCAGCTTGGCAACTCCTGCAGAAAGGCCAGCAGAACTCCACTCACACCGGGCCACCAACAAAGCTGTGGCCCCTCACTCCCTCCCACCAGCACAGCCCCGAGACTGCTCACGGGGCAAAGAATATGGAGGCAGGCACAGCTTGAGGGGCTATTGCTGCCTGGAGCGCTGTTTATATTGACCTCAACCAGGCACACCTGGGGAGGGCCGGCCGGCAGGATAAGGCTGCCCACGTCAGCTAATCCACAACCCTCAGGGAATCACAGTGTTGAAAATGGACCTCGCTAAAGCAGAATAGAAGCCAAGGAAAAAAAGGACACAATGCCATTTGCAGCACCGTAGATGAGCCTAGAGGTTATCACATGACTTGTAGTAAGTCAGAAAGTGAAAGACACATATCGTATCATATCACTTATAGGTGTTACCTAAAAATGGATACCAGGGCAGATATTTCCACGGAGAAGGGCAATCACAGATTCATTAAACAAACTTATGGTTCACCAATGGAAAGGTGTGAGGATGGGTTTCATTACGATATTGGGGTTAACAGACATATACAAACACAGGTGACATATATAATCACCTAAGACCTACGGAATACAAAGAGAGGACTACTCAACATTCTGTCTTAACGTACATGGGCAAAGGATCCCAGGAAGAACAGACATCTGTATATGTGTCAAAGAACCACATCTTCCACACCTACAACAAGCCAAGCATTGTAATCAAACTTGCTGTAATAAAAAATAAAAAATTAAATTAAAAACACGAACAAGAAGTAGTGAGACAAACTTGAGGGGCTTTCTCCTGGCACATTCCATTCTAAATTCCAATCTAGAACAAGACTTCCATTGAGGCTCTGTTGCACTAATAACCTGATTTGAAAGAGAGAACTGCTGCCACCTTGTGGCCGTTTCACACAACAGCAGCTTTAATCCCAGCGCTAAAGGTCAGTTGATATTCAAAATCATTGCAGGCCTGTAAATGACACCTGCCCTGAAAACAAATCCTGGGGTCACATATCGACCAAAAAATTCAAAGGACGTCCATATTTCAAAACGACCGTTTCAAAAGCCATATTTTACGCACATTAGTGTTCTGCTTCTTTGTCTTTCTTTCTTTTTTGGTTAAAAACACGGGAATGGAAAAAGGCATCCCTCAGAAGGGGCGAAAATAGTTGCAAACGAATCAATGGACAAAGGTTTAATCTCCAATATATATAAACAGCTCATGCAGCTTAATATTAAAAAAACAAACAACCCAATACAAACATGGGCAGAATATCTAAAGAGACGTTTCTTCAAAGAAGACACAGAGATGGCTAAGACGCACATGAAAAGCTGCTCAAGAGCACTAATTATTAGAGAAATGCAAATCAAAACTACAATGAGGTATCACCTCACACCTGTTAGAATCAGCATCATCAGAAAATCTACAGACAACAAATTCTGGGGAGGGTGTGGACAAAAGGAGCCCTCTTCCACTATTGTTGGGAATGTAAATTGATACAGTCACTATGGAGAACAGTATGGAGTTTCCTTAAAAAACCTACAAATAGAAACCTTGACTTTCCCTAACCCTAACCATAGGCTGGAACGGAAACCTACCACCAACCGTGCACCTTATCTACGCGGTACACTAATCCTAATCCGTACGCTGGCACTAACCGGTGAGTCAACATGTACCCTGACACTAACACGTTTCCGTACCCTCAGCTGTGCCCCAAACCTTGCCGTTGCCTATCCTTAACCTTAGCCCGGAACAGAAACCTACCATCAGCCCTACACCTTACCCTAAGCCGTACCCTAATCCTAATCCATACGTCAACACGTACCCTGACCCTAACACGTTTCCGTACCCTCACCTCTGCCATAAACCTTGCCGTTCCCTTACCTTAACCCTAGCCCGGAACGGAAAACTACCACCAACCCTACACCTTACCTTACGCCATACCCTAATCCTAATTCGTATGCTGACACTAACCTGTGCATCAACACGTACCCTGACCCTAACACGTTTCGTACCCTCACCTGTGCCCTAAACTTTGCCAGTCCCTAAACATAACCCTAGACTGGAACGGAAACCTACCACCAACCCTACACCTTACTCTATGCGGTACCCTAATCCTCATGCGTACGCTCACACTAACCCGTGAGTCAACACGTACCCTGAACCTAACACAATTCCGTACCATCACCTGTGCCCTATACCTTGCAATTCGCTATCCCTAACCCTACACCGGAATGTAAACCTACCGCCATCCGTACACCTTACTGTACGCCGTACCCTAATCCTAATGCGTACGATGACACTATTCCATGCATCAACATGCACCATGAACCTAACACGTTTCTGTACCCTCACCTGTGCCCTAAGCCTTGCCGTTCACTAACCCTAACCCTAGCCCTGAACTGAAACCCACCACCAGCCCTACACCATACCCTATGCCTTACCCTACTCCTGGCCTGTATGCTGGCACTGACCCGTGCGTCAGCACGTAGCCTGCCTCACCCAAGTTTCCGTACCCTCACCTGTGCCCTTAGCCTTGCCGTTCCCTAACCCTAACCCTAGCCCAGAACGGAAACCCACCACCAGCCCTACACCTTACCCTACGCCGTACCCTACTCCTGGCCCATACGCTGGCACTGACCCATGCGTCAGCAGGTAGCCTGACCCTCCCACGTTTCCGTACCCTCACCTGTGCCCTAAAACTTGACGTTCCCTAACCCTAATCAAACCCCGGAATGGACACCCACCACCAGTCTTACACCTTACCCTACGCCGTACCCTACTCCTGGTCCACACCCTGGCACTGACCCGTGCTTCAGCATGTAGCCTGACCCTCCCACGTTTCCGTACCCTCACCTGTGCCCTAAGCCTTGCCGTTCCCTAACCCTAACCCTACACTTTACCCTACGCCATACCCTATTCCTGGGCCGTACGCTGGCACTGACACTTGCGTCAGCACGTAGCCTGACCCTCCCACGTTTCTGTACCCTCACCTGTGCCCTAAGCCTTGCCATTCCCTAACCCTAACCCTAGCCGGAAACGGAAACCCACCACCAGCCCTACACCTTACCCTACGCCGTACCCTACTCCTGGGCCGTACACTGGAACTGACCCTTGTGTAAGCACGTAGCCTGCCACTCCCATGTTTCCATACCCTCACCTGTGCCCTAAGCCTTGCCGATCCCTAACCCTAACCCTACCCTGGAACAGAAACCCACCACCAGCCCTACACCTTACCCTACGCCGTACCCTAATTCTGGCGCGTACGCTGGCACTGACCCGTGTGTCAGCACGTAGCGTGCCTCTCCCTCGTTTCAGTACCCTTACCTGTGCCCTAAGCCTTGCCGTTCCCTAACCCTAACCCGGAACAGAAACCCACCAACAGCCCTACACCTTACCCTACTCCGTACCCTAATCCTGGCCCGTACACTGGCACTGAAACGTGCGTCAGCACATAGCCTGACCCTCCCACGTTTCTGTACCCTCAGCTGTGCCCTAAGCCTTGCCGTTCCCTAACCCTAACCCTAGCGCGGAATGGAAACCCACAACTAGCCCTACACCATACTTTACTCCAGACCCGTACGCTGGCACTGACACGTTTGTCAGCACGTAGCCTGCCTCTCCCACGTGTCCCTATGCTCACCTGTTCCCTAAACCTTGCCGTTCCCTAACTCTAACCCTAGCCCGGAACGGAAACCCACCACCAGCCCTACACGTTACCCTATGATGTACCCTACTCCTGGCCCTTACGCTGGCACTGACACGTGCGTCAGCACACAGCCTGACCATCCCACGATCCTCCCAATACGGAAATGGGCAGAAGATCTCAAGAGACGTTTCTTCAAAGAAGACACAGAGATGGCCAAGGCGCACATGAGAAGCTGCTCAAGAGCACTAATTATTAGAGAAATGCAAATCAAAACTACAATGAGGTATCACCTCACACCTGTTAGAATCGGCATCATCAGAAAATCTACAAACAACAAATTCTGGGGAGGGTGTGGACAAAAGGAGCCCTCTTCCACTATTGGTGGGAATGTAAATTGATAGAGTCACTATGGAGAACACTATGGAGTTTCCTTAAAAAATCTAGAAATAGAATTACCATCTGATCCAGCAATTCCACTTCTGGGCATATACCCAAAGAAAACCATAAATCAAAAAGGCACATTCACCACAATGTTCATTGCAGCACTATTTACAATAGCCAGGTAATGGAAGCAAACTAAATGCCCAAAGACAGATGAATGGATAAAGATGGGGTACATATATAAAATGGAATATTACTCGGCCATAAAAAGGAATGAATCTGGGTCATTTGTAGAGACATCGATGGATCTAGAGACAGTCATACAGAATGAAGTAAGTCAGAAAGGGGAAAAAAACTATTGTATATTAATGCATATATGTGGAACCTAAAAAATGGTACAGATGAACTGGTTTGCAGGGAAGAAATAGAGACACAGAGGTAGAGAACAAACGTATGGACACCAAGTGTGGGAAGCCATGGGGTGGTGGTGGTGGGACGAGTTGGGAGATTGAGATTGACCTGTATACATGTATATGCATAAAATACATAACTAATAATAACCCGCTGTATAAAAAAGTAAATAAAATTAAATTTCAAAATGTTAAAATATAAAATTTAAAAATAAAACAGAAAAAAGCTCTTCCCTTCACACAGATGTATTTATAGGAATAAATTATTTCCATGCTTATATCTATAAATACATAAAAGAGGAATAAAAGCTAACTTGAACCATAAACGAAGAAAAACCTGAACCGACCAGTTATACAGAGAAAAACACTATCAGGGCACTTGCTCCAACGGTAAACAATATTGAAATTGTTCAGAGGTGGGGAATCATCTCCCGTACAGCCAGCAACCCACACCCCACACAAGGAGCTTCCTCATTGCAAAGCGGGGGGACCGAGCCGAGGCATCTCTGAACAAAGGTGAGCTGAGCCCCAGGCCAGCTGTTGCTGAACTGTTCCCACCCTTCCCAGGTAAAACACCTGAATATGTACAAGGGCTTGAAAGACTAGAGGAAGGGCCGTGGAGCCACAACAGCGAGAGAACGCAGGCCAACTTGGTGCCTCCAGGCCAGCCAGGGTGGTCCTGGCCCAGGGCACTCTTCCGGAAGCTTTCCATTGTCCTGCCAGAGATACCCCACCTGTCCCGGCCCCCACTGATTTTTTCCTTCCTCACCTCTGTCCGGAGAGAAATTCCAGCGGGAGGTATGGGTGACACATCCTCTTCTTTACAGGTGGCAGCTTGGCAACTCCTGCAGAAAGGCCAGCAGAACTCCACTCACACCGGGCCACCAACAAAGCTGTGGCCCCTCACTCCCTCCCACCAGCACAGCCCCGAGACTGCTCACGGGGCAAAGAATATGGAGGCAGGCACAGCTTCAGGGGCTATTGCTGCCTGGAGCGCTGTTTATATTGACCTCAACCAGGCACACCTGGGGAGGGCCGGCCGGCAGGATAAGGCTGCCCACGTCAGCTAATCCACAACCCTCAGGGAATCACAGTGTTGAAAATGGACCTCGCTAAAGCAGAATAGAAGCCAAGGAAAAAAAGGACACAATGCCATTTGCAGCACCGTAGATGAGCCTAGAGGTTATCACATGACTTGTAGTAAGTCAGAAAGTGAAAGACACATATCGTATCATATCACTTATAGGTGTTACCTAAAAATGGATACCAGGGCAGATATTTCCACGGAGAAGGGCAATCACAGATTCATTAAACAAACTTATGGTTCACCAATGGAAAGGTGTGAGGATGGGTTTCATTACGATATTGGGGTTAACAGACATATACAAACACAGGTGACATATATAATCACCTAAGACCTACGGAATACAAAGAGAGGACTACTCAACATTCTGTCTTAACGTACATGGGCAAAGGATCCCAGGAAGAACAGACATCTGTATATGTGTCAAAGAACCACATCTTCCACACCTACAACAAGCCAAGCATTGTAATCAAACTTGCTGTAATAAAAAATAAAAAATTAAATTAAAAACACGAACAAGAAGTAGTGAGACAAACTTGAGGGGCTTTCTCCTGGCACATTCCATTCTAAATTCCAATCTAGAACAAGACTTCCATTGAGGCTCTGTTGCACTAATAACCTGATTTGAAAGAGAGAACTGCTGCCACCTTGTGGCCGTTTCACACAACAGCAGCTTTAATCCCAGCGCTAAAGGTCAGTTGATATTCAAAATCATTGCAGGCCTGTAAATGACACCTGCCCTGAAAACAAATCCTGGGGTCACATATCGACCAAAAAATTCAAAGGACGTCCATATTTCAAAACGACCGTTTCAAAAGCCATATTTTACGCACATTAGTGTTCTGCTTCTTTGTCTTTCTTTCTTTTTTGGTTAAAAACACGGGAATGGAAAAAGGCATCCCTCAGAAGGGGCGAAAATAGTTGCAAACGAATCAGTGGACAAAGGTTTAATCTCCAATATATATAAACAGCTCCTGCAGCTTAATATTAAAAAAACAAACAACCCAATACAAACATGGGCAGAATATCTAAAGAGACGTTTCTTCAAAGAAGACACAGAGATGGCTAAGACGCACATGAAAAGCTGCTCAAGAGCACTAATTATTAGAGAAATGCAAATCAAAACTACAATGAGGTATCACCTCACACCTGTTAGAATCAGCATCATCAGAAAATCTACAGACAACAAATTCTGGGGAGGGTGTGGACAAAAGGAGCCCTCTTCCACTATTGTTGGGAATGTAAATTGATACAGTCACTATGGAGAACAGTATGGAGTTTCCTTAAAAAACCTACAAATAGAAACCTTGACTTTCCCTAACCCTAACCATAGGCTGGAACGGAAACCTACCACCAACCGTGCACCTTATCTACGCGGTACACTAATCCTAATCCGTACGCTGGCACTAACCGGTGAGTCAACATGTACCCTGACACTAACACGTTTCCGTACCCTCAGCTGTGCCCCAAACCTTGCCGTTGCCTATCCTTAACCTTAGCCCGGAACAGAAACCTACCATCAGCCCTACACCTTACCCTAAGCCGTACCCTAATCCTAATCCATACGTCAACACGTACCCTGACCCTAACACGTTTCCGTACCCTCACCTCTGCCATAAACCTTGCCGTTCCCTTACCTTAACCCTAGCCCGGAACGGAAAACTACCACCAACCCTACACCTTACCTTACGCCATACCCTAATCCTAATTCGTATGCTGACACTAACCTGTGCATCAACACGTACCCTGACCCTAACACGTTTCGTACCCTCACCTGTGCCCTAAACTTTGCCAGTCCCTAAACATAACCCTAGACTGGAACGGAAACCTACCACCAACCCTACACCTTACTCTATGCGGTACCCTAATCCTCATGCGTACGCTCACACTAACCCGTGAGTCAACACGTACCCTGAACCTAACACAATTCCGTACCATCACCTGTGCCCTATACCTTGCAATTCGCTATCCCTAACCCTACACCGGAATGTAAACCTACCGCCATCCGTACACCTTACTGTACGCCGTACCCTAATCCTAATGCGTACGATGACACTATTCCATGCATCAACATGCACCATGAACCTAACACGTTTCTGTACCCTCACCTGTGCCCTAAGCCTTGCCGTTCACTAACCCTAACCCTAGCCCTGAACTGAAACCCACCACCAGCCCTACACCATACCCTATGCCTTACCCTACTCCTGGCCTGTATGCTGGCACTGACCCGTGCGTCAGCACGTAGCCTGCCTCACCCAAGTTTCCGTACCCTCACCTGTGCCCTTAGCCTTGCCGTTCCCTAACCCTAACCCTAGCCCAGAACGGAAACCCACCACCAGCCCTACACCTTACCCTACGCCGTACCCTACTCCTGGCCCATACGCTGGCACTGACCCATGCGTCAGCAGGTAGCCTGACCCTCCCACGTTTCCGTACCCTCACCTGTGCCCTAAAACTTGACGTTCCCTAACCCTAATCAAACCCCGGAATGGACACCCACCACCAGTCTTACACCTTACCCTACGCCGTACCCTACTCCTGGTCCACACCCTGGCACTGACCCGTGCTTCAGCATGTAGCCTGACCCTCCCACGTTTCCGTACCCTCACCTGTGCCCTAAGCCTTGCCGTTCCCTAACCCTAACCCTACACTTTACCCTACGCCATACCCTATTCCTGGGCCATACGCTGGCACTGACACTTGCGTCAGCACGTAGCCTGACCCTCCCACGTTTCTGTACCCTCACCTGTGCCCTAAGCCTTGCCATTCCCTAACCCTAACCCTAGCCGGAAACGGAAACCCACCACCAGCCCTACACCTTACCCTACGCCGTACCCTACTCCTGGGCCGTACACTGGAACTGACCCTTGTGTAAGCACGTAGCCTGCCACTCCCATGTTTCCATACCCTCACCTGTGCCCTAAGCCTTGCCGATCCCTAACCCTAACCCTACCCTGGAACAGAAACCCACCACCAGCCCTACACCTTACCCTACGCCGTACCCTAATTCTGGCGCGTACGCTGGCACTGACCCGTGTGTCAGCACGTAGCGTGCCTCTCCCTCGTTTCAGTACCCTTACCTGTGCCCTAAGCCTTGCCGTTCCCTAACCCTAACCCGGAACAGAAACCCACCAACAGCCCTACACCTTACCCTACTCCGTACCCTAATCCTGGCCCGTACACTGGCACTGAAACGTGTGTCAGCACATAGCCTGACCCTCCCACGTTTCTGTACCCTCAGCTGTGCCCTAAGCCTTGCCGTTCCCTAACCCTAACCCTAGCGCGGAATGGAAACCCACAACTAGCCCTACACCATACTTTACTCCAGACCCGTACGCTGGCACTGACACGTTTGTCAGCACGTAGCCTGCCTCTCCCACGTGTCCCTATGCTCACCTGTTCCCTAAACCTTGCCGTTCCCTAACCCTAACCCTAGCCCGGAACGGAAACCCACCACCAGCCCTACACGTTACCCTATGATGTACCCTACTCCTGGCCCTTACGCTGGCACTGACACGTGCGTCAGCACACAGCCTGACCATCCCACGATCCTCCCAATACGGAAATGGGCAGAAGATCTCAAGAGACGTTTCTTCAAAGAAGACACAGAGATGGCCAAGGGGCACATGAGAAGCTGCTCAAGAGCACTAATTATTAGAGAAATGCAAATCAAAACTACAATGAGGTATCACCTCACACCTGTTAGAATCGGCATCATCAGAAAATCTACAAACAACAAATTCTGGGGAGGGTGTGGACAAAAGGAGCCCTCTTCCACTATTGGTGGGAATGTAAATTGATAGAGTCACTATGGAGAACACTATGGAGTTTCCTTAAAAAATCTAGAAATAGAATTACCATCTGATCCAGCAATTCCACTTCTGGGCATATACCCAAAGAAAACCATAAATCAAAAAGGCACATTCACCACAATGTTCATTGCAGCACTATTTACAATAGCCAGGTAATGGAAGCAAACTAAATGCCCAAAGACAGATGAATGGATAAAGATGGGGTACATATATAAAATGGAATATTACTCGGCCATAAAAAGGAATGAATCTGGGTCAATTGTAGAGACATCGATGGATCTAGAGACAGTCATACAGAATGAAGTAAGTCAGAAAGGGGAAAACAAATATTGTATATTAATGCATATATGTGGAACCTAAAAAATGGTACAGATGAACTGGTTTGCAGGGAAGAAATAGAGACACAGAGGTAGAGAACAAACGTATGGACACCAAGTGTGGGAAGCCATGGGGTGGTGGTGGTGGGACGAGTTGGGAGATTGAGATTGACCTGTATACATGTATATGCATAAAATACATAACTAATAATAACCCGCTGTATAAAAAAGTAAATAAAATTAAATTTCAAAATGTTAAAATATAAAATTTAAAAATAAAACAGAAAAAAGCTCTTCCCTTCACACAGATGTATTTATAGGAATAAATTATTTCCATGCTTATATCTATAAATACATAAAAGAGGAATAAAAGCTAACTTGAACCATAAACGAAGAAAAACCTGAACCGACCAGTTATACAGAGAAAAACACTATCAGGGCACTTGCTCCAACGGTAAACAATATTGAAATTGTTCAGAGGTGGGGAATCATCTCCCGTACAGCCAGCAACCCACACCCCACACAAGGAGCTTCCTCATTGCAAAGCGGGGGGACCGAGCCGAGGCATCTCTGAACAAAGGTGAGCTGAGCCCCAGGCCAGCTGTTGCTGAACTGTTCCCACCCTTCCCAGGTAAAACACCTGAATATGTACAAGGGCTTGAAAGACTAGAGGAAGGGCCGTGGAGCCACAACAGCGAGAGAACGCAGGCCAACTTGGTGCCTCCAGGCCAGCCAGGGTGGTCCTGGCCCAGGGCACTCTTCCGGAAGCTTTCCATTGTCCTGCCAGAGATACCCCACCTGTCCCGGCCCCCACTGATTTTTTCCTTCCTCACCTCTGTCCGGAGAGAAATTCCAGCGGGAGGTATGGGTGACACATCCTCTTCTTTACAGGTGGCAGCTTGGCAACTCCTGCAGAAAGGCCAGCAGAACTCCACTCACACCGGGCCACCAACAAAGCTGTGGCCCCTCACTCCCTCCCACCAGCACAGCCCCGAGACTGCTCACGGGGCAAAGAATATGGAGGCAGGCACAGCTTCAGGGGCTATTGCTGCCTGGAGCGCTGTTTATATTGACCTCAACCAGGCACACCTGGGGAGGGCCGGCCGGCAGGATAAGGCTGCCCACGTCAGCTAATCCACAACCCTCAGGGAATCACAGTGTTGAAAATGGACCTCGCTAAAGCAGAATAGAAGCCAAGGAAAAAAAGGACACAATGCCATTTGCAGCACCGTAGATGAGCCTAGAGGTTATCACATGACTTGTAGTAAGTCAGAAAGTGAAAGACACATATCGTATCATATCACTTATAGGTGTTACCTAAAAATGGATACCAGGGCAGATATTTCCACGGAGAAGGGCAATCACAGATTCATTAAACAAACTTATGGTTCACCAATGGAAAGGTGTGAGGATGGGTTTCATTACGATATTGGGGTTAACAGACATATACAAACACAGGTGACATATATAATCACCTAAGACCTACGGAATACAAAGAGAGGACTACTCAACATTCTGTCTTAACGTACATGGGCAAAGGATCCCAGGAAGAACAGACATCTGTATATGTGTCAAAGAACCACATCTTCCACACCTACAACAAGCCAAGCATTGTAATCAAACTTGCTGTAATAAAAAATAAAAAATTAAATTAAAAACACGAACAAGAAGTAGTGAGACAAACTTGAGGGGCTTTCTCCTGGCACATTCCATTCTAAATTCCAATCTAGAACAAGACTTCCATTGAGGCTCTGTTGCACTAATAACCTGATTTGAAAGAGAGAACTGCTGCCACCTTGTGGCCGTTTCACACAACAGCAGCTTTAATCCCAGCGCTAAAGGTCAGTTGATATTCAAAATCATTGCAGGCCTGTAAATGACACCTGCCCTGAAAACAAATCCTGGGGTCACATATCGACCAAAAAATTCAAAGGACGTCCATATTTCAAAACGACCGTTTCAAAAGCCATATTTTACGCACATTAGTGTTCTGCTTCTTTGTCTTTCTTTCTTTTTTGGTTAAAAACACGGGAATGGAAAAAGGCATCCCTCAGAAGGGGCGAAAATAGTTGCAAACGAATCAGTGGACAAAGGTTTAATCTCCAATATATATAAACAGCTCCTGCAGCTTAATATTAAAAAAACAAACAACCCAATACAAACATGGGCAGAATATCTAAAGAGACGTTTCTTCAAAGAAGACACAGAGATGGCTAAGACGCACATGAAAAGCTGCTCAAGAGCACTAATTATTAGAGAAATGCAAATCAAAACTACAATGAGGTATCACCTCACACCTGTTAGAATCAGCATCATCAGAAAATCTACAGACAACAAATTCTGGGGAGGGTGTGGACAAAAGGAGCCCTCTTCCACTATTGTTGGGAATGTAAATTGATACAGTCACTATGGAGAACAGTATGGAGTTTCCTTAAAAAACCTACAAATAGAAACCTTGACTTTCCCTAACCCTAACCATAGGCTGGAACGGAAACCTACCACCAACCGTGCACCTTATCTACGCGGTACACTAATCCTAATCCGTACGCTGGCACTAACCGGTGAGTCAACATGTACCCTGACACTAACACGTTTCCGTACCCTCAGCTGTGCCCCAAACCTTGCCGTTGCCTATCCTTAACCTTAGCCCGGAACAGAAACCTACCATCAGCCCTACACCTTACCCTAAGCCGTACCCTAATCCTAATCCATACGTCAACACGTACCCTGACCCTAACACGTTTCCGTACCCTCACCTCTGCCATAAACCTTGCCGTTCCCTTACCTTAACCCTAGCCCGGAACGGAAAACTACCACCAACCCTACACCTTACCTTACGCCATACCCTAATCCTAATTCGTATGCTGACACTAACCTGTGCATCAACACGTACCCTGACCCTAACACGTTTCGTACCCTCACCTGTGCCCTAAACTTTGCCAGTCCCTAAACATAACCCTAGACTGGAACGGAAACCTACCACCAACCCTACACCTTACTCTATGCGGTACCCTAATCCTCATGCGTACGCTCACACTAACCCGTGAGTCAACACGTACCCTGAACCTAACACAATTCCGTACCATCACCTGTGCCCTATACCTTGCAATTCGCTATCCCTAACCCTACACCGGAATGTAAACCTACCGCCATCCGTACACCTTACTGTACGCCGTACCCTAATCCTAATGCGTACGATGACACTATTCCATGCATCAACATGCACCATGAACCTAACACGTTTCTGTACCCTCACCTGTGCCCTAAGCCTTGCCGTTCACTAACCCTAACCCTAGCCCTGAACTGAAACCCACCACCAGCCCTACACCATACCCTATGCCTTACCCTACTCCTGGCCTGTATGCTGGCACTGACCCGTGCGTCAGCACGTAGCCTGCCTCACCCAAGTTTCCGTACCCTCACCTGTGCCCTTAGCCTTGCCGTTCCCTAACCCTAACCCTAGCCCAGAACGGAAACCCACCACCAGCCCTACACCTTACCCTATGCCGTACCCTACTCCTGGCCCATACGCTGGCACTGACCCATGCGTCAGCAGGTAGCCTGACCCTCCCACGTTTCCGTACCCTCACCTGTGCCCTAAAACTTGACGTTCCCTAACCCTAATCAAACCCCGGAATGGACACCCACCACCAGTCTTACACCTTACCCTACGCCGTACCCTACTCCTGGTCCACACCCTGGCACTGACCCGTGCTTCAGCATGTAGCCTGACCCTCCCACGTTTCCGTACCCTCACCTGTGCCCTAAGCCTTGCCGTTCCCTAACCCTAACCCTACACTTTACCCTACGCCATACCCTATTCCTGGGCCGTACGCTGGCACTGACACTTGCGTCAGCACGTAGCCTGACCCTCCCACGTTTCTGTACCCTCACCTGTGCCCTAAGCCTTGCCATTCCCTAACCCTAACCCTAGCCGGAAACGGAAACCCACCACCAGCCCTACACCTTACCCTACGCCGTACCCTACTCCTGGGCCGTACACTGGAACTGACCCTTGTGTAAGCACGTAGCCTGCCACTCCCATGTTTCCATACCCTCACCTGTGCCCTAAGCCTTGCCGATCCCTAACCCTAACCCTACCCTGGAACAGAAACCCACCACCAGCCCTACACCTTACCCTACGCCGTACCCTAATTCTGGCGCGTACGCTGGCACTGACCCGTGTGTCAGCACGTAGCGTGCCTCTCCCTCGTTTCAGTACCCTTACCTGTGCCCTAAGCCTTGCCGTTCCCTAACCCTAACCCGGAACAGAAACCCACCAACAGCCCTACACCTTACCCTACTCCGTACCCTAATCCTGGCCCGTACACTGGCACTGAAACGTGCGTCAGCACATAGCCTGACCCTCCCACGTTTCTGTACCCTCAGCTGTGCCCTAAGCCTTGCCGTTCCCTAACCCTAACCCTAGCGCGGAATGGAAACCCACAACTAGCCCTACACCATACTTTACTCCAGACCCGTACGCTGGCACTGACACGTTTGTCAGCACGTAGCCTGCCTCTCCCACGTGTCCCTATGCTCACCTGTTCCCTAAACCTTGCCGTTCCCTAACCCTAACCCTAGCCCGGAACGGAAACCCACCACCAGCCCTACACGTTACCCTATGATGTACCCTACTCCTGGCCCTTACGCTGGCACTGACACGTGCGTCAGCACACAGCCTGACCATCCCACGATCCTCCCAATACGGAAATGGGCAGAAGATCTCAAGAGACGTTTCTTCAAAGAAGACACAGAGATGGCCAAGGCGCACATGAGAAGCTGCTCAAGAGCACTAATTATTAGAGAAATGCAAATCAAAACTACAATGAGGTATCACCTCACACCTGTTAGAATCGGCATCATCAGAAAATCTACAAACAACAAATTCTGGGGAGGGTGTGGACAAAAGGAGCCCTCTTCCACTATTGGTGGGAATGTAAATTGATAGAGTCACTATGGAGAACACTATGGAGTTTCCTTAAAAAATCTAGAAATAGAATTACCATCTGATCCAGCAATTCCACTTCTGGGCATATACCCAAAGAAAACCATAAATCAAAAAGGCACATTCACCACAATGTTCATTGCAGCACTATTTACAATAGCCAGGTAATGGAAGCAAACTAAATGCCCAAAGACAGATGAATGGATAAAGATGGGGTACATATATAAAATGGAATATTACTCGGCCATAAAAAGGAATGAATCTGGGTCAATTGTAGAGACATCGATGGATCTAGAGACAGTCATACAGAATGAAGTAAGTCAGAAAGGGGAAAACAAATATTGTATATTAATGCATATATGTGGAACCTAAAAAATGGTACAGATGAACTGGTTTGCAGGGAAGAAATAGAGACACAGAGGTAGAGAACAAACGTATGGACACCAAGTGTGGGAAGCCATGGGGTGGTGGTGGTGGGACGAGTTGGGAGATTGAGATTGACCTGTATACATGTATATGCATAAAATACATAACTAATAATAACCCGCTGTATAAAAAAGTAAATAAAATTAAATTTCAAAATGTTAAAATATAAAATTTAAAAATAAAACAGAAAAAAGCTCTTCCCTTCACACAGATGTATTTATAGGAATAAATTATTTCCATGCTTATATCTATAAATACATAAAAGAGGAATAAAAGCTAACTTGAACCATAAACGAAGAAAAACCTGAACCGACCAGTTATACAGAGAAAAACACTATCAGGGCACTTGCTCCAACGGTAAACAATATTGAAATTGTTCAGAGGTGGGGAATCATCTCCCGTACAGCCAGCAACCCACACCCCACACAAGGAGCTTCCTCATTGCAAAGCGGGGGGACCGAGCCGAGGCATCTCTGAACAAAGGTGAGCTGAGCCCCAGGCCAGCTGTTGCTGAACTGTTCCCACCCTTCCCAGGTAAAACACCTGAATATGTACAAGGGCTTGAAAGACTAGAGGAAGGGCCGTGGAGCCACAACAGCGAGAGAACGCAGGCCAACTTGGTGCCTCCAGGCCAGCCAGGGTGGTCCTGGCCCAGGGCACTCTTCCGGAAGCTTTCCATTGTCCTGCCAGAGATACCCCACCTGTCCCGGCCCCCACTGATTTTTTCCTTCCTCACCTCTGTCCGGAGAGAAATTCCAGCGGGAGGTATGGGTGACACATCCTCTTCTTTACAGGTGGCAGCTTGGCAACTCCTGCAGAAAGGCCAGCAGAACTCCACTCACACCGGGCCACCAACAAAGCTGTGGCCCCTCACTCCCTCCCACCAGCACAGCCCCGGGACTGCTCACGGGGCAAAGAATATGGAGGCAGGCACAGCTTCAGGGGCTATTGCTGCCTGGAGCGCTGTTTATATTGACCTCAACCAGGCACACCTGGGGAGGGCCGGCCGGCAGGATAAGGCTGCCCACGTCAGCTAATCCACAACCCTCAGGGAATCACAGTGTTGAAAATGGACCTCGCTAAAGCAGAATAGAAGCCAAGGAAAAAAAGGACACAATGCCATTTGCAGCACCGTAGATGAGCCTAGAGGTTATCACATGACTTGTAGTAAGTCAGAAAGTGAAAGACACATATCGTATCATATCACTTATAGGTGTTACCTAAAAATGGATACCAGGGCAGATATTTCCACGGAGAAGGGCAATCACAGATTCATTAAACAAACTTATGGTTCACCAATGGAAAGGTGTGAGGATGGGTTTCATTACGATATTGGGGTTAACAGACATATACAAACACAGGTGACATATATAATCACCTAAGACCTACGGAATACAAAGAGAGGACTACTCAACATTCTGTCTTAACGTACATGGGCAAAGGATCCCAGGAAGAACAGACATCTGTATATGTGTCAAAGAACCACATCTTCCACACCTACAACAAGCCAAGCATTGTAATCAAACTTGCTGTAATAAAAAATAAAAAATTAAATTAAAAACACGAACAAGAAGTAGTGAGACAAACTTGAGGGGCTTTCTCCTGGCACATTCCATTCTAAATTCCAATCTAGAACAAGACTTCCATTGAGGCTCTGTTGCACTAATAACCTGATTTGAAAGAGAGAACTGCTGCCACCTTGTGGCCGTTTCACACAACAGCAGCTTTAATCCCAGCGCTAAAGGTCAGTTGATATTCAAAATCATTGCAGGCCTGTAAATGACACCTGCCCTGAAAACAAATCCTGGGGTCACATATCGACCAAAAAATTCAAAGGACGTCCATATTTCAAAACGACCGTTTCAAAAGCCATATTTTACGCACATTAGTGTTCTGCTTCTTTGTCTTTCTTTCTTTTTTGGTTAAAAACACGGGAATGGAAAAAGGCATCCCTCAGAAGGGGCGAAAATAGTTGCAAACGAATCAGTGGACAAAGGTTTAATCTCCAATATATATAAACAGCTCCTGCAGCTTAATATTAAAAAAACAAACAACCCAATACAAACATGGGCAGAATATCTAAAGAGACGTTTCTTCAAAGAAGACACAGAGATGGCTAAGACGCACATGAAAAGCTGCTCAAGAGCACTAATTATTAGAGAAATGCAAATCAAAACTACAATGAGGTATCACCTCACACCTGTTAGAATCAGCATCATCAGAAAATCTACAGACAACAAATTCTGGGGAGGGTGTGGACAAAAGGAGCCCTCTTCCACTATTGTTGGGAATGTAAATTGATACAGTCACTATGGAGAACAGTATGGAGTTTCCTTAAAAAACCTACAAATAGAAACCTTGACTTTCCCTAACCCTAACCATAGGCTGGAACGGAAACCTACCACCAACCGTGCACCTTATCTACGCGGTACACTAATCCTAATCCGTACGCTGGCACTAACCGGTGAGTCAACATGTACCCTGACACTAACACGTTTCCGTACCCTCAGCTGTGCCCCAAACCTTGCCGTTGCCTATCCTTAACCTTAGCCCGGAACAGAAACCTACCATCAGCCCTACACCTTACCCTAAGCCGTACCCTAATCCTAATCCATACGTCAACACGTACCCTGACCCTAACACGTTTCCGTACCCTCACCTCTGCCATAAACCTTGCCGTTCCCTTACCTTAACCCTAGCCCGGAACGGAAAACTACCACCAACCCTACACCTTACCTTACGCCATACCCTAATCCTAATTCGTATGCTGACACTAACCTGTGCATCAACACGTACCCTGACCCTAACACGTTTCGTACCCTCACCTGTGCCCTAAACTTTGCCAGTCCCTAAACATAACCCTAGACTGGAACGGAAACCTACCACCAACCCTACACCTTACTCTATGCGGTACCCTAATCCTCATGCGTACGCTCACACTAACCCGTGAGTCAACACGTACCCTGAACCTAACACAATTCCGTACCATCACCTGTGCCCTATACCTTGCAATTCGCTATCCCTAACCCTACACCGGAATGTAAACCTACCGCCATCCGTACACCTTACTGTACGCCGTACCCTAATCCTAATGCGTACGATGACACTATTCCATGCATCAACATGCACCATGAACCTAACACGTTTCTGTACCCTCACCTGTGCCCTAAGCCTTGCCGTTCACTAACCCTAACCCTAGCCCTGAACTGAAACCCACCACCAGCCCTACACCATACCCTATGCCTTACCCTACTCCTGGCCTGTATGCTGGCACTGACCCGTGCGTCAGCACGTAGCCTGCCTCACCCAAGTTTCCGTACCCTCACCTGTGCCCTTAGCCTTGCCGTTCCCTAACCCTAACCCTAGCCCAGAACGGAAACCCACCACCAGCCCTACACCTTACCCTACGCCGTACCCTACTCCTGGCCCATACGCTGGCACTGACCCATGCGTCAGCAGGTAGCCTGACCCTCCCACGTTTCCGTACCCTCACCTGTGCCCTAAAACTTGACGTTCCCTAACCCTAATCAAACCCCGGAATGGACACCCACCACCAGTCTTACACCTTACCCTACGCCGTACCCTACTCCTGGTCCACACCCTGGCACTGACCCGTGCTTCAGCATGTAGCCTGACCCTCCCACGTTTCCGTACCCTCACCTGTGCCCTAAGCCTTGCCGTTCCCTAACCCTAACCCTACACTTTACCCTACGCCATACCCTATTCCTGGGCCATACGCTGGCACTGACACTTGCGTCAGCACGTAGCCTGACCCTCCCACGTTTCTGTACCCTCACCTGTGCCCTAAGCCTTGCCATTCCCTAACCCTAACCCTAGCCGGAAACGGAAACCCACCACCAGCCCTACACCTTACCCTACGCTGTACCCTACTCCTGGGCCGTACACTGGAACTGACCCTTGTGTAAGCACGTAGCCTGCCACTCCCATGTTTCCATACCCTCACCTGTGCCCTAAGCCTTGCCGATCCCTAACCCTAACCCTACCCTGGAACAGAAACCCACCACCAGCCCTACACCTTACCCTACGCCGTACCCTAATTCTGGCGCGTACGCTGGCACTGACCCGTGTGTCAGCACGTAGCGTGCCTCTCCCTCGTTTCAGTACCCTTACCTGTGCCCTAAGCCTTGCCGTTCCCTAACCCTAACCCGGAACAGAAACCCACCAACAGCCCTACACCTTACCCTACTCCGTACCCTAATCCTGGCCCGTACACTGGCACTGAAACGTGTGTCAGCACATAGCCTGACCCTCCCACGTTTCTGTACCCTCAGCTGTGCCCTAAGCCTTGCCGTTCCCTAACCCTAACCCTAGCGCGGAATGGAAACCCACAACTAGCCCTACACCATACTTTACTCCAGACCCGTACGCTGGCACTGACACGTTTGTCAGCACGTAGCCTGCCTCTCCCACGTGTCCCTATGCTCACCTGTTCCCTAAACCTTGCCGTTCCCTAACCCTAACCCTAGCCCGGAACGGAAACCCACCACCAGCCCTACACGTTACCCTATGATGTACCCTACTCCTGGCCCTTACGCTGGCACTGACACGTGCGTCAGCACACAGCCTGACCATCCCACGATCCTCCCAATACGGAAATGGGCAGAAGATCTCAAGAGACGTTTCTTCAAAGAAGACACAGAGATGGCCAAGGGGCACATGAGAAGCTGCTCAAGAGCACTAATTATTAGAGAAATGCAAATCAAAACTACAATGAGGTATCACCTCACACCTGTTAGAATCGGCATCATCAGAAAATCTACAAACAACAAATTCTGGGGAGGGTGTGGACAAAAGGAGCCCTCTTCCACTATTGGTGGGAATGTAAATTGATAGAGTCACTATGGAGAACACTATGGAGTTTCCTTAAAAAATCTAGAAATAGAATTACCATCTGATCCAGCAATTCCACTTCTGGGCATATACCCAAAGAAAACCATAAATCAAAAAGGCACATTCACCACAATGTTCATTGCAGCACTATTTACAATAGCCAGGTAATGGAAGCAAACTAAATGTCCAAAGACAGATGAATGGATAAAGATGGGGTACATATATAAAATGGAATATTACTCGGCCATAAAAAGGAATGAATCTGGGTCAATTGTAGAGACATCGATGGATCTAGAGACAGTCATACAGAATGAAGTAAGTCAGAAAGGGGAAAACAAATATTGTATATTAATGCATATATGTGGAACCTAAAAAATGGTACAGATGAACTGGTTTGCAGGGAAGAAATAGAGACACAGAGGTAGAGAACAAACGTATGGACACCAAGTGTGGGAAGCCATGGGGTGGTGGTGGTGGGACGAGTTGGGAGATTGAGATTGACCTGTATACATGTATATGCATAAAATACATAACTAATAATAACCCGCTGTATAAAAAAGTAAATAAAATTAAATTTCAAAATGTTAAAATATAAAATTTAAAAATAAAACAGAAAAAAGCTCTTCCCTTCACACAGATGTATTTATAGGAATAAATTATTTCCATGCTTATATCTATAAATACATAAAAGAGGAATAAAAGCTAACTTGAACCATAAACGAAGAAAAACCTGAACCGACCAGTTATACAGAGAAAAACACTATCAGGGCACTTGCTCCAACGGTAAACAATATTGAAATTGTTCAGAGGTGGGGAATCATCTCCCGTACAGCCAGCAACCCACACCCCACACAAGGAGCTTCCTCATTGCAAAGCGGGGGGACCGAGCCGAGGCATCTCTGAACAAAGGTGAGCTGAGCCCCAGGCCAGCTGTTGCTGAACTGTTCCCACCCTTCCCAGGTAAAACACCTGAATATGTACAAGGGCTTGAAAGACTAGAGGAAGGGCCGTGGAGCCACAACAGCGAGAGAACGCAGGCCAACTTGGTGCCTCCAGGCCAGCCAGGGTGGTCCTGGCCCAGGGCACTCTTCCGGAAGCTTTCCATTGTCCTGCCAGAGATACCCCACCTGTCCCGGCCCCCACTGATTTTTTCCTTCCTCACCTCTGTCCGGAGAGAAATTCCAGCGGGAGGTATGGGTGACACATCCTCTTCTTTACAGGTGGCAGCTTGGCAACTCCTGCAGAAAGGCCAGCAGAACTCCACTCACACCGGGCCACCAACAAAGCTGTGGCCCCTCACTCCCTCCCACCAGCACAGCCCCGAGACTGCTCACGGGGCAAAGAATATGGAGGCAGGCACAGCTTCAGGGGCTATTGCTGCCTGGAGCGCTGTTTATATTGACCTCAACCAGGCACACCTGGGGAGGGCCGGCCGGCAGGATAAGGCTGCCCACGTCAGCTAATCCACAACCCTCAGGGAATCACAGTGTTGAAAATGGACCTCGCTAAAGCAGAATAGAAGCCAAGGAAAAAAAGGACACAATGCCATTTGCAGCACCGTAGATGAGCCTAGAGGTTATCACATGACTTGTAGTAAGTCAGAAAGTGAAAGACACATATCGTATCATATCACTTATAGGTGTTACCTAAAAATGGATACCAGGGCAGATATTTCCACGGAGAAGGGCAATCACAGATTCATTAAACAAACTTATGGTTCACCAATGGAAAGGTGTGAGGATGGGTTTCATTACGATATTGGGGTTAACAGACATATACAAACACAGGTGACATATATAATCACCTAAGACCTACGGAATACAAAGAGAGGACTACTCAACATTCTGTCTTAACGTACATGGGCAAAGGATCCCAGGAAGAACAGACATCTGTATATGTGTCAAAGAACCACATCTTCCACACCTACAACAAGCCAAGCATTGTAATCAAACTTGCTGTAATAAAAAATAAAAAATTAAATTAAAAACACGAACAAGAAGTAGTGAGACAAACTTGAGGGGCTTTCTCCTGGCACATTCCATTCTAAATTCCAATCTAGAACAAGACTTCCATTGAGGCTCTGTTGCACTAATAACCTGATTTGAAAGAGAGAACTGCTGCCACCTTGTGGCCGTTTCACACAACAGCAGCTTTAATCCCAGCGCTAAAGGTCAGTTGATATTCAAAATCATTGCAGGCCTGTAAATGACACCTGCCCTGAAAACAAATCCTGGGGTCACATATCGACCAAAAAATTCAAAGGACGTCCATATTTCAAAACGACCGTTTCAAAAGCCATATTTTACGCACATTAGTGTTCTGCTTCTTTGTCTTTCTTTCTTTTTTGGTTAAAAACACGGGAATGGAAAAAGGCATCCCTCAGAAGGGGCGAAAATAGTTGCAAACGAATCAGTGGACAAAGGTTTAATCTCCAATATATATAAACAGCTCCTGCAGCTTAATATTAAAAAAACAAACAACCCAATACAAACATGGGCAGAATATCTAAAGAGACGTTTCTTCAAAGAAGACACAGAGATGGCTAAGACGCACATGAAAAGCTGCTCAAGAGCACTAATTATTAGAGAAATGCAAATCAAAACTACAATGAGGTATCACCTCACACCTGTTAGAATCAGCATCATCAGAAAATCTACAGACAACAAATTCTGGGGAGGGTGTGGACAAAAGGAGCCCTCTTCCACTATTGTTGGGAATGTAAATTGATACAGTCACTATGGAGAACAGTATGGAGTTTCCTTAAAAAACCTACAAATAGAAACCTTGACTTTCCCTAACCCTAACCATAGGCTGGAACGGAAACCTACCACCAACCGTGCACCTTATCTACGCGGTACACTAATCCTAATCCGTACGCTGGCACTAACCGGTGAGTCAACATGTACCCTGACACTAACACGTTTCCGTACCCTCAGCTGTGCCCCAAACCTTGCCGTTGCCTATCCTTAACCTTAGCCCGGAACAGAAACCTACCATCAGCCCTACACCTTACCCTAAGCCGTACCCTAATCCTAATCCATACGTCAACACGTACCCTGACCCTAACACGTTTCCGTACCCTCACCTCTGCCATAAACCTTGCCGTTCCCTTACCTTAACCCTAGCCCGGAACGGAAAACTACCACCAACCCTACACCTTACCTTACGCCATACCCTAATCCTAATTCGTATGCTGACACTAACCTGTGCATCAACACGTACCCTGACCCTAACACGTTTCGTACCCTCACCTGTGCCCTAAACTTTGCCAGTCCCTAAACATAACCCTAGACTGGAACGGAAACCTACCACCAACCCTACACCTTACTCTATGCGGTACCCTAATCCTCATGCGTACGCTCACACTAACCCGTGAGTCAACACGTACCCTGAACCTAACACAATTCCGTACCATCACCTGTGCCCTATACCTTGCAATTCGCTATCCCTAACCCTACACCGGAATGTAAACCTACCGCCATCCGTACACCTTACTGTACGCCGTACCCTAATCCTAATGCGTACGATGACACTATTCCATGCATCAACATGCACCATGAACCTAACACGTTTCTGTACCCTCACCTGTGCCCTAAGCCTTGCCGTTCACTAACCCTAACCCTAGCCCTGAACTGAAACCCACCACCAGCCCTACACCATACCCTATGCCTTACCCTACTCCTGGCCTGTATGCTGGCACTGACCCGTGCGTCAGCACGTAGCCTGCCTCACCCAAGTTTCCGTACCCTCACCTGTGCCCTTAGCCTTGCCGTTCCCTAACCCTAACCCTAGCCCAGAACGGAAACCCACCACCAGCCCTACACCTTACCCTATGCCGTACCCTACTCCTGGCCCATACGCTGGCACTGACCCATGCGTCAGCAGGTAGCCTGACCCTCCCACGTTTCCGTACCCTCACCTGTGCCCTAAAACTTGACGTTCCCTAACCCTAATCAAACCCCGGAATGGACACCCACCACCAGTCTTACACCTTACCCTACGCCGTACCCTACTCCTGGTCCACACCCTGGCACTGACCCGTGCTTCAGCATGTAGCCTGACCCTCCCACGTTTCCGTACCCTCACCTGTGCCCTAAGCCTTGCCGTTCCCTAACCCTAACCCTACACTTTACCCTACGCCATACCCTATTCCTGGGCCGTACGCTGGCACTGACACTTGCGTCAGCACGTAGCCTGACCCTCCCACGTTTCTGTACCCTCACCTGTGCCCTAAGCCTTGCCATTCCCTAACCCTAACCCTAGCCGGAAACGGAAACCCACCACCAGCCCTACACCTTACCCTACGCCGTACCCTACTCCTGGGCCGTACACTGGAACTGACCCTTGTGTAAGCACGTAGCCTGCCACTCCCATGTTTCCATACCCTCACCTGTGCCCTAAGCCTTGCCGATCCCTAACCCTAACCCTACCCTGGAACAGGAACCCACCACCAGCCCTACACCTTACCCTACGCCGTACCCTAATTCTGGCGCGTACGCTGGCACTGACCCGTGTGTCAGCACGTAGCGTGCCTCTCCCTCGTTTCAGTACCCTTACCTGTGCCCTAAGCCTTGCCGTTCCCTAACCCTAACCCGGAACAGAAACCCACCAACAGCCCTACACCTTACCCTACTCCGTACCCTAATCCTGGCCCGTACACTGGCACTGAAACGTGCGTCAGCACATAGCCTGACCCTCCCACGTTTCTGTACCCTCAGCTGTGCCCTAAGCCTTGCCGTTCCCTAACCCTAACCCTAGCGCGGAATGGAAACCCACAACTAGCCCTACACCATACTTTACTCCAGACCCGTACGCTGGCACTGACACGTTTGTCAGCACGTAGCCTGCCTCTCCCACGTGTCCCTATGCTCACCTGTTCCCTAAACCTTGCCGTTCCCTAACTCTAACCCTAGCCCGGAACGGAAACCCACCACCAGCCCTACACGTTACCCTATGATGTACCCTACTCCTGGCCCTTACGCTGGCACTGACACGTGCGTCAGCACACAGCCTGACCATCCCACGATCCTCCCAATACAGAAATGGGCAGAAGATCTCAAGAGACGTTTCTTCAAAGAAGACACAGAGATGGCCAAGGCGCACATGAGAAGCTGCTCAAGAGCACTAATTATTAGAGAAATGCAAATCAAAACTACAATGAGGTATCACCTCACACCTGTTAGAATCGGCATCATCAGAAAATCTACAAACAACAAATTCTGGGGAGGGTGTGGACAAAAGGAGCCCTCTTCCACTATTGGTGGGAATGTAAATTGATAGAGTCACTATGGAGAACACTATGGAGTTTCCTTAAAAAATCTAGAAATAGAATTACCATCTGATCCAGCAATTCCACTTCTGGGCATATACCCAAAGAAAACCATAAATCAAAAAGGCACATTCACCACAATGTTCATTGCAGCACTATTTACAATAGCCAGGTAATGGAAGCAAACTAAATGCCCAAAGACAGATGAATGGATAAAGATGGGGTACATATATAAAATGGAATATTACTCGGCCATAAAAAGGAATGAATCTGGGTCATTTGTAGAGACATCGATGGATCTAGAGACAGTCATACAGAATGAAGTAAGTCAGAAAGGGGAAAAAAACTATTGTATATTAATGCATATATGTGGAACCTAAAAAATGGTACAGATGAACTGGTTTGCAGGGAAGAAATAGAGACACAGAGGTAGAGAACAAGCGTATGGACACCAAGTGTGGGAAGCCATGGGGTGGTGGTGGTGGGACGAGTTGGGAGATTGAGATTGACCTGTATACATGTATATGCATAAAATACATAACTAATAATAACCCGCTGTATAAAAAAGTAAATAAAATTAAATTTCAAAATGTTAAAATATAAAATTTAAAAATAAAACAGAAAAAAGCTCTTCCCTTCACACAGATGTATTTATAGGAATAAATTATTTCCATGCTTATATCTATAAATACATAAAAGAGGAATAAAAGCTAACTTGAACCATAAACGAAGAAAAACCTGAACCGACCAGTTATACAGAGAAAAACACTATCAGGGCACTTGCTCCAACGGTAAACAATATTGAAATTGTTCAGAGGTGGGGAATCATCTCCCGTACAGCCAGCAACCCACACCCCACACAAGGAGCTTCCTCATTGCAAAGCGGGGGGACCGAGCCGAGGCATCTCTGAACAAAGGTGAGCTGAGCCCCAGGCCAGCTGTTGCTGAACTGTTCCCACCCTTCCCAGGTAAAACACCTGAATATGTACAAGGGCTTGAAAGACTAGAGGAAGGGCCGTGGAGCCACAACAGCGAGAGAACGCAGGCCATCTTGGTGCCTCCAGGCCAGCCAGGGTGGTCCTGGCCCAGGGCACTCTTCCGGAAGCTTTCCATTGTCCTGCCAGAGATACCCCACCTGTCCCGGCCCCCACTGATTTTTTCCTTCCTCACCTCTGTCCGGAGAGAAATTCCAGCGGGAGGTATGGGTGACACATCCTCTTCTTTACAGGTGGCAGCTTGGCAACTCCTGCAGAAAGGCCAGCAGAACTCCACTCACACCGGGCCACCAACAAAGCTGTGGCCCCTCACTCCCTCCCACCAGCACAGCCCCGAGACTGCTCACGGGGCAAAGAATATGGAGGCAGGCACAGCTTCAGGGGCTATTGCTGCCTGGAGCGCTGTTTATATTGACCTCAACCAGGCACACCTGGGGAGGGCCGGCCGGCAGGATAAGGCTGCCCACGTCAGCTAATCCACAACCCTCAGGGAATCACAGTGTTGAAAATGGACCTCGCTAAAGCAGAATAGAAGCCAAGGAAAAAAAGGACACAATGCCATTTGCAGCACCGTAGATGAGCCTAGAGGTTATCACATGACTTGTAGTAAGTCAGAAAGTGAAAGACACATATCGTATCATATCACTTATAGGTGTTACCTAAAAATGGATACCAGGGCAGATATTTCCACGGAGAAGGGCAATCACAGATTCATTAAACAAACTTATGGTTCACCAATGGAAAGGTGTGAGGATGGGTTTCATTACGATATTGGGGTTAACAGACATATACAAACACAGGTGACATATATAATCACCTAAGACCTACGGAATACAAAGAGAGGACTACTCAACATTCTGTCTTAACGTACATGGGCAAAGGATCCCAGGAAGAACAGACATCTGTATATGTGTCAAAGAACCACATCTTCCACACCTACAACAAGCCAAGCATTGTAATCAAACTTGCTGTAATAAAAAATAAAAAATTAAATTAAAAACACGAACAAGAAGTAGTGAGACAAACTTGAGGGGCTTTCTCCTGGCACATTCCATTCTAAATTCCAATCTAGAACAAGACTTCCATTGAGGCTCTGTTGCACTAATAACCTGATTTGAAAGAGAGAACTGCTGCCACCTTGTGGCCGTTTCACACAACAGCAGCTTTAATCCCAGTGCTAAAGGTCAGTTGATATTCAAAATCATTGCAGGCCTGTAAATGACACCTGCCCTGAAAACAAATCCTGGGGTCACATATCGACCAAAAAATTCAAAGGACGTCCATATTTCAAAACGACCGTTTCAAAAGCCATATTTTACGCACATTAGTGTTCTGCTTCTTTGTCTTTCTTTCTTTTTTGGTTAAAAACACGGGAATGGAAAAAGGCATCCCTCAGAAGGGGCGAAAATAGTTGCAAACGAATCAGTGGACAAAGGTTTAATCTCCAATATATATAAACAGCTCATGCAGCTTAATATTAAAAAAACAAACAACCCAATACAAACATGGGCAGAATATCTAAAGAGACGTTTCTTCAAAGAAGACACAGAGATGGCTAAGACGCACATGAAAAGCTGCTCAAGAGCACTAATTATTAGAGAAATGCAAATCAAAACTACAATGAGGTATCACCTCACACCTGTTAGAATCAGCATCATCAGAAAATCTACAGACAACAAATTCTGGGGAGGGTGTGGACAAAAGGAGCCCTCTTCCACTATTGTTGGGAATGTAAATTGATACAGTCACTATGGAGAACAGTATGGAGTTTCCTTAAAAAACCTACAAATAGAAACCTTGACTTTCCCTACCCCTAACCATAGGCTGGAACGGAAACCTACCACCAACCGTGCACCTTATCTACGCGGTACACTAATCCTAATCCGTACGCTGGCACTAACCGGTGAGTCAACATGTACCCTGACACTAACACGTTTCCGTACCCTCAGCTGTGCCCCAAACCTTGCCGTTGCCTATCCTTAACCTTAGCCCGGAACAGAAACCTACCATCAGCCCTACACCTTACCCTAAGCCGTACCCTAATCCTAATCCATACGTCAACACGTACCCTGACCCTAACACGTTTCCGTACCCTCACCTCTGCCATAAACCTTGCCGTTCCCTTACCTTAACCCTAGCCCGGAACGGAAAACTACCACCAACCCTACACCTTACCTTACGCCATACCCTAATCCTAATTCGTATGCTGACACTAACCTGTGCATCAACACGTACCCTGACCCTAACACGTTTCGTACCCTCACCTGTGCCCTAAACTTTGCCAGTCCCTAAACATAACCCTAGACTGGAACGGAAACCTACCACCAACCCTACACCTTACTCTATGCGGTACCCTAATCCTCATGCGTACGCTCACACTAACCCGTGAGTCAACACGTACCCTGAACCTAACACAATTCCGTACCATCACCTGTGCCCTATACCTTGCAATTCGCTATCCCTAACCCTACACCGGAATGTAAACCTACCGCCATCCGTACACCTTACTGTACGCCGTACCCTAATCCTAATGCGTACGATGACACTATTCCATGCATCAACATGCACCATGAACCTAACACGTTTCTGTACCCTCACCTGTGCCCTAAGCCTTGCCGTTCACTAACCCTAACCCTAGCCCTGAACTGAAACCCACCACCAGCCCTACACCATACCCTATGCCTTACCCTACTCCTGGCCTGTATGCTGGCACTGACCCGTGCGTCAGCACGTAGCCTGCCTCACCCAAGTTTCCGTACCCTCACCTGTGCCCTTAGCCTTGCCGTTCCCTAACCCTAACCCTAGCCCAGAACGGAAACCCACCACCAGCCCTACACCTTACCCTACGCCGTACCCTACTCCTGGCCCATACGCTGGCACTGACCCATGCGTCAGCAGGTAGCCTGACCCTCCCACGTTTCCGTACCCTCACCTGTGCCCTAAAACTTGACGTTCCCTAACCCTAATCAAACCCCGGAATGGACACCCACCACCAGTCTTACACCTTACCCTACGACGTACCCTACTTCTGGTCCACACCCTGGCACTGACCCGTGCTTCAGCATGTAGCCTGACCCTCCCACGTTTCCGTACCCTCACCTGTGCCCTAAGCCTTGCCGTTCCCTAACCCTAACCCTACACTTTACCCTACGCCATACCCTATTCCTGGGCCGTACGCTGGCACTGACACTTGCGTCAGCACGTAGCCTGACCCTCCCACGTTTCTGTACCCTCACCTGTGCCCTAAGCCTTGCCATTCCCTAACCCTAACCCTAGCCGGAAACGGAAACCCACCACCAGCCCTACACCTTACCCTACGCCGTACCCTACTCCTGGGCCGTACACTGGAACTGACCCTTGTGTAAGCACGTAGCCTGCCACTCCCATGTTTCCATACCCTCACCTGTGCCCTAAGCCTTGCCGATCCCTAACCCTAACCCTACCCTGGAACAGAAACCCACCACCAGCCCTACACCTTACCCTACGCCGTACCCTAATTCTGGCGCGTACGCTGGCACTGACCCGTGTGTCAGCACGTAGCGTGCCTCTCCCTCGTTTCAGTACCCTTACCTGTGCCCTAAGCCTTGCCGTTCCCTAACCCTAACCCGGAACAGAAACCCACCAACAGCCCTACACCTTACCCTACTCCGTACCCTAATCCTGGCCCGTACACTGGCACTGAAACGTGCGTCAGCACATAGCCTGACCCTCCCACGTTTCTGTACCCTCAGCTGTGCCCTAAGCCTTGCCGTTCCCTAACCCTAACCCTAGCGCGGAATGGAAACCCACAACTAGCCCTACACCATACTTTACTCCAGACCCGTACGCTGGCACTGACACGTTTGTCAGCACGTAGCCTGCCTCTCCCACGTGTCCCTATGCTCACCTGTTCCCTAAACCTTGCCGTTCCCTAACCCTAACCCTAGCCCGGAACGGAAACCCACCACCAGCCCTACACGTTACCCTATGATGTACCCTACTCCTGGCCCTTACGCTGGCACTGACACGTGCGTCAGCACACAGCCTGACCATCCCACGATCCTCCCAATACGGAAATGGGCAGAAGATCTCAAGAGACGTTTCTTCAAAGAAGACACAGAGATGGCCAAGGCGCACATGAGAAGCTGCTCAAGAGCACTAATTATTAGAGAAATGCAAATCAAAACTACAATGAGGTATCACCTCACACCTGTTAGAATCGGCATCATCAGAAAATCTACAAACAACAAATTCTGGGGAGGGTGTGGACAAAAGGAGCCCTCTTCCACTATTGGTGGGAATGTAAATTGATAGAGTCACTATGGAGAACACTATGGAGTTTCCTTAAAAAATCTAGAAATAGAATTACCATCTGATCCAGCAATTCCACTTCTGGGCATATACCCAAAGAAAACCATAAATCAAAAAGGCACATTCACCACAATGTTCATTGCAGCACTATTTACAATAGCCAGGTAATGGAAGCAAACTAAATGCCCAAAGACAGATGAATGGATAAAGATGGGGTACATATATAAAATGGAATATTACTCGGCCATAAAAAGGAATGAATCTGGGTCATTTGTAGAGACATCGATGGATCTAGAGACAGTCATACAGAATGAAGTAAGTCAGAAAGGGGAAAAAAACTATTGTATATTAATGCATATATGTGGAACCTAAAAAATGGTACAGATGAACTGGTTTGCAGGGAAGAAATAGAGACACAGAGGTAGAGAACAAACGTATGGACACCAAGTGTGGGAAGCCATGGGGTGGTGGTGGTGGGACGAGTTGGGAGATTGAGATTGACCTGTATACATGTATATGCATAAAATACATAACTAATAATAACCCGCTGTATAAAAAAGTAAATAAAATTAAATTTCAAAATGTTAAAATATAAAATTTAAAAATAAAACAGAAAAAAGCTCTTCCCTTCACACAGATGTATTTATAGGAATAAATTATTTCCATGCTTATAACTATAAATACATAAAAGAGGAATAAAAGCTAACTTGAACCATAAACGAAGAAAAACCTGAACCGACCAGTTATACAGAGAAAAACACTATCAGGGCACTTGCTCCAACGGTAAACAATATTGAAATTGTTCAGAGGTGGGGAATCATCTCCCGTACAGCCAGCAACCCACACCCCACACAAGGAGCTTCCTCATTGCAAAGCGGGGGGACCGAGCCGAGGCATCTCTGAACAAAGGTGAGCTGAGCCCCAGGCCAGCTGTTGCTGAACTGTTCCCACCCTTCCCAGGTAAAACACCTGAATATGTACAAGGGCTTGAAAGACTAGAGGAAGGGCCGTGGAGCCACAACAGCGAGAGAACGCAGGCCAACTTGGTGCCTCCAGGCCAGCCAGGGTGGTCCTGGCCCAGGGCACTCTTCCGGAAGCTTTCCATTGTCCTGCCAGAGATACCCCACCTGTCCCGGCCCCCACTGATTTTTTCCTTCCTCACCTCTGTCCGGAGAGAAATTCCAGCGGGAGGTATGGGTGACACATCCTCTTCTTTACAGGTGGCAGCTTGGCAACTCCTGCAGAAAGGCCAGCAGAACTCCACTCACACCGGGCCACCAACAAAGCTGTGGCCCCTCACTCCCTCCCACCAGCACAGCCCCGAGACTGCTCACGGGGCAAAGAATATGGAGGCAGGCACAGCTTCAGGGGCTATTGCTGCCTGGAGCGCTGTTTATATTGACCTCAACCAGGCACACCTGGGGAGGGCCGGCCGGCAGGATAAGGCTGCCCACGTCAGCTAATCCACAACCCTCAGGGAATCACAGTGTTGAAAATGGACCTCGCTAAAGCAGAATAGAAGCCAAGGAAAAAAAGGACACAATGCCATTTGCAGCACCGTAGATGAGCCTAGAGGTTATCACATGACTTGTAGTAAGTCAGAAAGTGAAAGACACATATCGTATCATATCACTTATAGGTGTTACCTAAAAATGGATACCAGGGCAGATATTTCCACGGAGAAGGGCAATCACAGATTCATTAAACAAACTTATGGTTCACCAATGGAAAGGTGTGAGGATGGGTTTCATTACGATATTGGGGTTAACAGACATATACAAACACAGGTGACATATATAATCACCTAAGACCTACGGAATACAAAGAGAGGACTACTCAACATTCTGTCTTAACGTACATGGGCAAAGGATCCCAGGAAGAACAGACATCTGTATATGTGTCAAAGAACCACATCTTCCACACCTACAACAAGCCAAGCATTGTAATCAAACTTGCTGTAATAAAAAATAAAAAATTAAATTAAAAACACGAACAAGAAGTAGTGAGACAAACTTGAGGGGCTTTCTCCTGGCACATTCCATTCTAAATTCCAATCTAGAACAAGACTTCCATTGAGGCTCTGTTGCACTAATAACCTGATTTGAAAGAGAGAACTGCTGCCACCTTGTGGCCGTTTCACACAACAGCAGCTTTAATCCCAGCGCTAAAGGTCAGTTGATATTCAAAATCATTGCAGGCCTGTAAATGACACCTGCCCTGAAAACAAATCCTGGGGTCACATATCGACCAAAAAATTCAAAGGACGTCCATATTTCAAAACGACCGTTTCAAAAGCCATATTTTACGCACATTAGTGTTCTGCTTCTTTGTCTTTCTTTCTTTTTTGGTTAAAAACACGGGAATGGAAAAAGGCATCCCTCAGAAGGGGCGAAAATAGTTGCAAACGAATCAATGGACAAAGGTTTAATCTCCAATATATATAAACAGCTCATGCAGCTTAATATTAAAAAAACAAACAACCCAATACAAACATGGGCAGAATATCTAAAGAGACGTTTCTTCAAAGAAGACACAGAGATGGCTAAGACGCACATGAAAAGCTGCTCAAGAGCACTAATTATTAGAGAAATGCAAATCAAAACTACAATGAGGTATCACCTCACACCTGTTAGAATCAGCATCATCAGAAAATCTACAGACAACAAATTCTGGGGAGGGTGTGGACAAAAGGAGCCCTCTTCCACTATTGTTGGGAATGTAAATTGATACAGTCACTATGGAGAACAGTATGGAGTTTCCTTAAAAAACCTACAAATAGAAACCTTGACTTTCCCTAACCCTAACCATAGGCTGGAACGGAAACCTACCACCAACCGTGCACCTTATCTACGCGGTACACTAATCCTAATCCGTACGCTGGCACTAACCGGTGAGTCAACATGTACCCTGACACTAACACGTTTCCGTACCCTCAGCTGTGCCCCAAACCTTGCCGTTGCCTATCCTTAACCTTAGCCCGGAACAGAAACCTACCATCAGCCCTACACCTTACCCTAAGCCGTACCCTAATCCTAATCCATACATCAACACGTACCCTGACCCTAACACGTTTCCGTACCCTCACCTCTGCCATAAACCTTGCCGTTCCCTTACCTTAACCCTAGCCCGGAACGGAAAACTACCACCAACCCTACACCTTACCTTACGCCATACCCTAATCCTAATTCGTATGCTGACACTAACCTGTGCATCAACACGTACCCTGACCCTAACACGTTTCGTACCCTCACCTGTGCCCTAAACTTTGCCAGTCCCTAAACATAACCCTAGACTGGAACGGAAACCTACCACCAACCCTACACCTTACTCTATGCGGTACCCTAATCCTCATGCATACGCTCACACTAACCCGTGAGTCAACACGTACCCTGAACCTAACACAATTCCGTACCATCACCTGTGCCCTATACCTTGCAATTCGCTATCCCTAACCCTACACCGGAATGTAAACCTACCGCCATCCGTACACCTTACTGTACGCCGTACCCTAATCCTAATGCGTACGATGACACTATTCCATGCATCAACATGCACCATGAACCTAACACGTTTCTGTACCCTCACCTGTGCCCTAAGCCTTGCCGTTCACTAACCCTAACCCTAGCCCTGAACTGAAACCCACCACCAGCCCTACACCATACCCTATGCCTTACCCTACTCCTGGCCTGTATGCTGGCACTGACCCGTGCGTCAGCACGTAGCCTGCCTCACCCAAGTTTCCGTACCCTCACCTGTGCCCTTAGCCTTGCCGTTCCCTAACCCTAACCCTAGCCCAGAACGGAAACCCACCACCAGCCCTACACCTTACCCTACGCCGTACCCTACTCCTGGCCCATACGCTGGCACTGACCCATGCGTCAGCAGGTAGCCTGACCCTCCCACGTTTCCGTACCCTCACCTGTGCCCTAAAACTTGACGTTCCCTAACCCTAATCAAACCCCGGAATGGACACCCACCACCAGTCTTACACCTTACCCTACGCCGTACCCTACTCCTGGTCCACACCCTGGCACTGACCCGTGCTTCAGCATGTAGCCTGACCCTCCCACGTTTCCGTACCCTCACCTGTGCCCTAAGCCTTGCCGTTCCCTAACCCTAACCCTACACTTTACCCTACGCCATACCCTATTCCTGGGCCGTACGCTGGCACTGACACTTGCGTCAGCACGTAGCCTGACCCTCCCACGTTTCTGTACCCTCACCTGTGCCCTAAGCCTTGCCATTCCCTAACCCTAACCCTAGCCGGAAACGGAAACCCACCACCAGCCCTACACCTTACCCTACGCCGTACCCTACTCCTGGGCCGTACACTGGAACTGACCCTTGTGTAAGCACGTAGCCTGCCACTCCCATGTTTCCATACCCTCACCTGTGCCCTAAGCCTTGCCGATCCCTAACCCTAACCCTACCCTGGAACAGAAACCCACCACCAGCCCTACACCTTACCCTACGCCGTACCCTAATTCTGGCGCGTACGCTGGCACTGACCCGTGTGTCGGCACGTAGCGTGCCTCTCCCTCGTTTCAGTACCCTTACCTGTGCCCTAAGCCTTGCCGTTCCCTAACCCTAACCCGGAACAGAAACCCACCAACAGCCCTACACCTTACCCTACTCCGTACCCTAATCCTGGCCCGTACACTGGCACTGAAACGTGCGTCAGCACATAGCCTGACCCTCCCACGTTTCTGTACCCTCAGCTGTGCCCTAAGCCTTGCCGTTCCCTAACCCTAACCCTAGCGCGGAATGGAAACCCACAACTAGCCCTACACCATACTTTACTCCAGACCCGTACGCTGGCACTGACACGTTTGTCAGCACGTAGCCTGCCTCTCCCACGTGTCCCTATGCTCACCTGTTCCCTAAACCTTGCCGTTCCCTAACCCTAACCCTAGCCCGGAACGGAAACCCACCACCAGCCCT
This sequence comes from Mesoplodon bidens, assembly GCF_964165515.1. Lineage (NCBI taxonomy): Eukaryota > Metazoa > Chordata > Mammalia > Artiodactyla > Ziphiidae > Mesoplodon > Mesoplodon bidens. The sequence continues at coordinate 3,443 of NW_027672373.1, read as the reverse complement.
ACACGTTACCCTATGATGTACCCTACTCCTGGCCCTTACGCTGGCACTGACACGTGCGTCAGCACACAGCCTGACCATCCCACGATCCTCCCAATACAGAAATGGGCAGAAGATCTCAAGAGACGTTTCTTCAAAGAAGACACAGAGATGGCCAAGGCGCACATGAGAAGCTGCTCAAGAGCACTAATTATTAGAGAAATGCAAATCAAAACTACAATGAGGTATCACCTCACACCTGTTAGAATCGGCATCATCAGAAAATCTACAAACAACAAATTCTGGGGAGGGTGTGGACAAAAGGAGCCCTCTTCCACTATTGGTGGGAATGTAAATTGATAGAGTCACTATGGAGAACACTATGGAGTTTCCTTAAAAAATCTAGAAATAGAATTACCATCTGATCCAGCAATTCCACTTCTGGGCATATACCCAAAGAAAACCATAAATCAAAAAGGCACATTCACCACAATGTTCATTGCAGCACTATTTACAATAGCCAGGTAATGGAAGCAAACTAAACGCCCAAAGACAGATGAATGGATAAAGATGGGGTACATATATAAAATGGAATATTACTCGGCCATAAAAAGGAATGAATCTGGGTCATTTGTAGAGACATCGATGGATCTAGAGACAGTCATACAGAATGAAGTAAGTCAGAAAGGGGAAAACAAATATTGTATATTAATGCATATATGTGGAACCTAAAAAATGGTACAGATGAACTGGTTTGCAGGGAAGAAATAGAGACACAGAGGTAGAGAACAAACGTATGGACACCAAGTGTGGGAAGCCATGGGGTGGTGGTGGTGGGACGAGTTGGGAGATTGAGATTGACCTGTATACATGTATATGCATAAAATACATAACTAATAATAACCCGCTGTATAAAAAAGTAAATAAAATTAAATTTCAAAATGTTAAAATATAAAATTTAAAAATAAAACAGAAAAAAGCTCTTCCCTTCACACAGATGTATTTATAGGAATAAATTATTTCCATGCTTATAACTATAAATACATAAAAGAGGAATAAAAGCTAACTTGAACCATAAACAAAGAAAAACCTGAACCGACCAGTTATACAGAGAAAAACACTATCAGGGCACTTGCTCCAACGGTAAACAATATTGAAATTGTTCAGAGGTGGGGAATCATCTCCCGTACAGCCAGCAACCCACACCCCACACAAGGAGCTTCCTCATTGCAAAGCGGGGGGACCGAGCCGAGGCATCTCTGAACAAAGGTGAGCTGAGCCCCAGGCCAGCTGTTGCTGAACTGTTCCCACCCTTCCCAGGTAAAACACCTGAATATGTACAAGGGCTTGAAAGACTAGAGGAAGGGCCGTGGAGCCACAACAGCGAGAGAACGCAGGCCAACTTGGTGCCTCCAGGCCAGCCAGGGTGGTCCTGGCCCAGGGCACTCTTCCGGAAGCTTTCCATTGTCCTGCCAGAGATACCCCACCTGTCCCGGCCCCCACTGATTTTTTCCTTCCTCACCTCTGTCCGGAGAGAAATTCCAGCGGGAGGTATGGGTGACACATCCTCTTCTTTACAGGTGGCAGCTTGGCAACTCCTGCAGAAAGGCCAGCAGAACTCCACTCACACCGGGCCACCAACAAAGCTGTGGCCCCTCACTCCCTCCCACCAGCACAGCCCCGAGACTGCTCACGGGGCAAAGAATATGGAGGCAGGCACAGCTTCAGGGGCTATTGCTGCCTGGAGCGCTGTTTATATTGACCTCAACCAGGCACACCTGGGGAGGGCCGGCCGGCAGGATAAGGCTGCCCACGTCAGCTAATCCACAACCCTCAGGGAATCACAGTGTTGAAAATGGACCTCGCTAAAGCAGAATAGAAGCCAAGGAAAAAAAGGACACAATGCCATTTGCAGCACCGTAGATGAGCCTAGAGGTTATCACATGACTTGTAGTAAGTCAGAAAGTGAAAGACACATATCGTATCATATCACTTATAGGTGTTACCTAAAAATGGATACCAGGGCAGATATTTCCACGGAGAAGGGCAATCACAGATTCATTAAACAAACTTATGGTTCACCAATGGAAAGGTGTGAGGATGGGTTTCATTACGATATTGGGGTTAACAGACATATACAAACACAGGTGACATATATAATCACCTAAGACCTACGGAATACAAAGAGAGGACTACTCAACATTCTGTCTTAACGTACATGGGCAAAGGATCCCAGGAAGAACAGACATCTGTATATGTGTCAAAGAACCACATCTTCCACACCTACAACAAGCCAAGCATTGTAATCAAACTTGCTGTAATAAAAAATAAAAAATTAAATTAAAAACACGAACAAGAAGTAGTGAGACAAACTTGAGGGGCTTTCTCCTGGCACATTCCATTCTAAATTCCAATCTAGAACAAGACTTCCATTGAGGCTCTGTTGCACTAATAACCTGATTTGAAAGAGAGAACTGCTGCCACCTTGTGGCCGTTTCACACAACAGCAGCTTTAATCCCAGCGCTAAAGGTCAGTTGATATTCAAAATCATTGCAGGCCTGTAAATGACACCTGCCCTGAAAACAAATCCTGGGGTCACATATCGACCAAAAAATTCAAAGGACGTCCATATTTCAAAACGACCGTTTCAAAAGCCATATTTTACGCACATTAGTGTTCTGCTTCTTTGTCTTTCTTTCTTTTTTGGTTAAAAACACGGGAATGGAAAAAGGCATCCCTCAGAAGGGGCGAAAATAGTTGCAAACGAATCAATGGACAAAGGTTTAATCTCCAATATATATAAACAGCTCATGCAGCTTAATATTAAAAAAACAAACAACCCAATACAAACATGGGCAGAATATCTAAAGAGACGTTTCTTCAAAGAAGACACAGAGATGGCTAAGACGCACATGAAAAGCTGCTCAAGAGCACTAATTATTAGAGAAATGCAAATCAAAACTACAATGAGGTATCACCTCACACCTGTTAGAATCAGCATCATCAGAAAATCTACAGACAACAAATTCTGGGGAGGGTGTGGACAAAAGGAGCCCTCTTCCACTATTGTTGGGAATGTAAATTGATACAGTCACTATGGAGAACAGTATGGAGTTTCCTTAAAAAACCTACAAATAGAAACCTTGACTTTCCCTAACCCTAACCATAGGCTGGAACGGAAACCTACCACCAACCGTGCACCTTATCTACGCGGTACACTAATCCTAATCCGTACGCTGGCACTAACCGGTGAGTCAACATGTACCCTGACACTAACACGTTTCCGTACCCTCAGCTGTGCCCCAAACCTTGCCGTTGCCTATCCTTAACCTTAGCCCGGAACAGAAACCTACCATCAGCCCTACACCTTACCCTAAGCCGTACCCTAATCCTAATCCATACGTCAACACGTACCCTGACCCTAACACGTTTCCGTACCCTCACCTCTGCCATAAACCTTGCCGTT